>NC_092860.1:15307008-15360658 GCF_032062135.1 Pyxicephalus adspersus
CTCTAATCCCGAAGAGTTAATCGGTGTTGTCGTGTGACATTCATCCCCGGTGAATCCAGATGGTACATTGCAGGCTCTCATACTTTGTATTTCTGTTCATTTGGTGTTGGACTGCCCATCCTTCCTGATCCGTTGTGTTGTCTTCTTGCTGCCACCCTTGTTTGGTATCCATATCCTGGTCCTGCTGTCTCTTCCTGTTCTTGTCCCTGTGTAGTTCTTCATTCTTGTTCTTCCATCTGTACCTCTCCCTCCCCCCTTTTTGCTTCTCTCCTCCTTCTCCCTGAGTGAGGTTTGTGTATCCTACCCCCCTTGTCTCGATTTCCCCTCCTTCTCCAAATCCCCTCTATAATGTCTGCTTGTGATTTCCTAAAATCATTCCTATAGATGATAACTTATTGGGCCCATGTGTAATATCCATCCCTTCCTCCTTCCCAGCTAGCTCTGTCAATATGCAAATCTATAATCCCATGTCTGATGAAAGCTAGGATGCTATACGCAGGGGGTGGGGTGTCCTCTGCAGGAGAATTATGCTCGAATTTTTAGCCCTTCTATGGAAATGGTAATAATCTCCAGGTGTCTAGCGCACGGATCTCGGTCCAGACCCAATAAGCTAGCACAGATTTGCTAGACGTCTACGTATGCTTGCTCTTGACTTCCCAGTTTGCTCTTGGCCACCTAGGGGTTAATAATATCTGCCCCGGGCCATACCCATATTGTGTTCTTCCAAGTAGATGACTGTGTGCCATTTAGTTATTAGGATTCGTGACTGTTAAAATATTTAGGTCAGGTTTAATGAGCTTCACTTAACTTTATATTCAGAGTTTTCATCATGAAAGATTAATCTCTTCTTGGAGACGTGCCCTTTAAGCTCTAAAGAGCGTTAACGTGGAAAAGCGAAGGAGAACGACGGGAGGAGTCGTGGGAATACGAAATATGTTCTAGGTAACACGGAGGAAAGTGGCTTGGGACATATTTACTATATATTCCATCCCTGTCAATTCTGCATACAAATCATTCCAAATATGCCGTGTTAGCTTAGTGTGCAGGAATTTCACCCGTCTTGTTTTTCACATGGACGGACCCGGTGACGTAGGGGTGATTTGCATATGACATTGAACGTCACGCTTTCTCAGACTGTCCTCTGTTGAACTGCCAGGGTGCTGAGAATATCCCCGCTGTTCTGCTATATAAAGGTGTTTACCTTTCATCCTCTTCATAAAACATGGATATCCTATGTTATAGATGCCAGGGTCAGACATTCACCCAAGGGAATGTGTGCCTGTGACTGTTCATGGTGGTTTCAGAGAGTTCTGTGTATAGTTACAGGTTTTTTCTTGTTGGTGTTGTATTATTGATACATTGTATCTCCGCTGATAACATACAGGGGACAAAGTTTTGAGCAATATAAGCAAGATTTGAACTTTAGGTGGCAAGCAAGAATTTCCACTGAAGATGCCTAATGCTGGTCAGAAGAGGAATTCTTGTGTTTGATATTATTAATTTAATTGGTTATAGCCTGGAAAGGTACGTGGGAGAAATCACAACTGAAACACATTTATGTTCAGAAGGTTGGTGAGGTTGCGGTGTGGCCTCCGCTTCCTTATGCCGGTGAACTGCTGCCTCGGACGTGATGCTACAAGTAGCTTAGACCCATGGCAGCCCCCTAGAGAATAAATGGCACTGCCAGCCACTGTCAAATCATGGTTCCATCTACCATGAGTACTTTGGAATCGAATGATTCCATGCCAGGTCTGAACCCAGCTTTTAAAGCAACTACTGTACTTTAAACAGTCACAGAATTTCACAAGATCATTTACGTAAAATGTGGCAAATGTTGGTGGGTGGTGGCGGCACGGTGGTTCAGAGATTTGCCTTTGCAGCATTGGGTCCCAGGTTTGAATCTCGGCCAGGACATTATCTGCATGGAGTTTGCAGGTTCTCCCCGTGGGTTTTCTCCGGGTATTCCCGTTTCTTCTTACATTCAAAAAACATGCAGTTAGGTTAATTGCCCCCCTAAAATGTCCTTAGGCTGTATTAATGACATATGACTATGGTAGGGACATTAGATTGTGAGTCCCTTTGGGGGACAGCTAGTGACATGACTATGGACTTTGTACAGCGCTGCGTAATATGTCAGCACTTTATAAGTACTGTTTAATAATAATATTAAAGGTGGCAAACCAGCCTTAACATGGGTGGTTCAGTTGTACAACAATCTCCCTTCATATGGAGCTTGAACATACAGGGTGGCCTTTAGGAGGTCCTGTCTATGAAATGGCCATTCATATATTTGAGCAGTGTGAGTATCAGATAAGTCAATATGGCTGACTTAACATAGAGCACCTGCCCTATACCATTGTGTCATTGTACTTGTTTTACTCACAGGAGCAAATAGAAGAGTATTGTCAGTTGGCTGTTATAATGACTATATGGGGACCGGACATCCTCCTAGTCTACCTAATGTATATCCCTTCTTGATTGGATGCACGTTGGGTAGGCTGTTTAGGTTGCCTCTTAACCGTGATTTAAGGAGATTGAAGATTGTACAGACAGATTGTTATGTCCTGATGATCAAGGGGATCCAGCTAGTTGGAAAATGTTGTCTTAGTTTAAAACATTTAAATGAAAAAGTAACCTTGTACCATATTATTATAAATAATAAACTGGATTTATATAGCGTTAACCTATTACACAGCGCTGGACATTAAATAGGGGATGCAAATGACAGACAGTGACACAGGAGGTGGAGAGGATTCTGCCCCATAGAGCTTACAATCTAAGATGGCACATGGACTTAATTGGGCAGGTTAGATGGTCTGGTATGTCATGAATAATGGATTCCCCTCTCCAGTAAAGTGTCTAAATGTTAAATCACACTATGTATAGAAGGATAAAAGCTAGCCATTCCCAAATAAATGTCCACCTGTTACAACAATATCTACTGACAAGTGTATAGTTTGAGGGTCTGTATCTGAATACAGATAAAAGCTGACCATGTATGGTGATCCTTATTGTAATTGGAAGATTTTAGTGCTTATGTGCTGTGTTTTGTTTTGTTCTACTTTCCAGAGAGTGAATACAGCTGACTCTTAGCTGTAAGAAGGGTTTCCTTTGAAACCCCATACAGAGCATTTTTATTACACAGTATTTATATAGCGCCAACATATTACGCAGTGCTGTACAAAGTCCATAGTCATGTCAGTAGCTGTCCCTCAAAAGAGCTCACAATCTAATGTCCCTACCATAGTTATGTTATTAACACAATCTAAAGTCAATTTTGGGGAAAGCCAATTAACCTAACTGCATGTTTTTGGAGGGAACTGGAGTACCCGGAGGTACTTGAACCTAGCACTGCAAAGGCCAGAAAGCTAACCACTGAACCACCAAGCTGCCCTTGACAATACATCCATGTTCTTTGAGCATTATCAGGCAAAAAAAAAATTTTTTTACAAACTTAAATGGATGGTGCCATTGTATGAACTGGAGGACATCATAAAATATTTTTTGCAAGCTTTGCTTGACCCTCATCAAGCATCCATGTTGACCTCCTACAGAAGATGCTCAGTATTCTCTCTAGGCCCTTTTAGCTGGGCGCACCACCCAGCATTTTTCAGTAACCACCCGGCTGTTTCTGAGTGATTACAGAAATTTTGGGTAACAATACAGGGGTCACCTCCCGCCTACAGCTCCCTCCCACCCATCTTAAAAACAATTCTGTTGCTTATTGCTTGGCAGTCGCTCAAAGTGTTAAACCCAGAGGGTGAAAATGACAGCCAGACAACTAACAATGGCATGCTCCATATTTCGCTTTCTGTAAAAGGTAATTTTAGTAGACCAGAATTTGACTCTTTGCACAGATGATAACCTGTCATCAGTGTAGACATAGGATTTGTCTTTGTACGGGCGAGGTCATGTTTCTGTAACTCAATAGACTGAATCAGCTGTGTGTAGTCAGTGCATACTTGTAATGTTTAGCATACACCTCGCACAATTGTGTGTTTTGTGGTGTACTGTGCTTAAGGTGTTGGCTTCAGACTTGGAGATAGCTGTTCACGTAGGGACAGTCTTGTTGCTCTGGAGCCACCCATAAACAAATAGGCTGTGCTGGTAATTAAAAACCCTGTACTACTGGTCATCTAGAGATGATGTATATAATAACTGCAGCAGGTGTAAACTGGTATTTAATGATTGTATATAAATAAATACGGAACATACCCTGCCAATGTTTTTGAGTAAATGATTAGTTTAGAAACTGGTATTTCCCTTTGTACAATCCTAAATTTATGGCAGAGAACAGAGAGGAGAAGACAGATTTTTTTTTTTTTTTTTTTGAAGGCCCAGGTAAAAAAAAAATTTTCCCACAATTATAAAGAAATATTCATATGATGACAGTAAGGTCATAAACGCCACAAAATACTCTTGAGGAAGCCCTTTGGGCGAAACGCGTTGGGATTAGACACCTCCTTTATGTGAAATCTCCAGATCATTAGGAATTAATTTGTTTAGCAAAGATTATGATACTTGTTTTGTTCCACTAAATAAATTCAAATACTAACTCCACTTACTACATATTGTATCAGCCTGGTTTAGTACTATGCTAGGTTTTGACCTTGCTATTATCATACGATTACCTTATTTTCACTGGCCCTTGAGAAAAAAACCCTCGGTCCTCTCCTCTGCCAATGTTTTTATTTGTTTTTCCATTGGAGAAATTTCAGCTCACTTTATGTGGACATTGTCAGCAGAATAGTTGAAAGGCCTTTCCCATAAGACCTGTTTTAGTTTAGTTTTATTACAAACCTGATTAAGTACAATGTTCTATATAGAGTAAGGAAAAAGAAATGGCACTTTGCAGTCCTTTGAGAATCCAGGCTCCCAAGGGAATCCAGTCCCTGTATACAACAATGTTAGAAGGTTATAAACAAGCATTCGGTTTCATGTTCCCTTCTTTAAGAAAAATAGCCTTTTTTTATATCTTATTTTTTGCTTTTTGTAGACAAGTAACTAGCTTGCAATGCATGAGTATCTCCCATCCTTCAGAGGAAACATGCAAACAGGTCACACATCTACTTGGTATGGTCAGAGAAATAGTAAAGGTCACCCGTTGTTCAAAAAGTTTATATTGATTTCTGCTGTTTAGGCTTTTATGATACGTATACTTTAAAGGGTATTTTGGTTATTTTTATCTGTGATTTAGGAACCCAAGGCCTGTTGCCTAGAGTAGAATTTTAGTTGGTATTGTGGCATTGTTTGCCCAAGAAAGGAATGGTGGAAGGATTGGAAAGTTGGATCTTCTGTTTCTTTTGACAGCCAGTCTGTTGTAGGTCTAAGGGCTACTAAATATTGGTCTATATTAAAATGGATAATACCTTGGTTAGGAAAAATGGACAATGTGATCTCCTATAGTGTTTTGTGTTCAGTTTGCTTTAAAAGATATTTTCTCAGGTTCATAGGTTGCCCCACCTAACCACATCTTCTCTTTTTGTAACTGTGCAAAATGAGCCGATGATCATATGGGCCATGTATGAAATCCTTAGAATGATTGTGTTACATACATATTGAAAGACCTTGAAATGCTCAAGAAGTGACCTGGAGATCTGTAGACATGAACACCAGCTATAGTTATCTCATTTTCATCTTTCCAATGCTCTATCATCATGTTTTATTATTATTATTGTTAATAAAAATAATATTAATAACAACAGGTACCTGTTGTCTCTAGCAATGGCCTCTTTCACATTTGAGGTGCATAATGGAAATCTGTAATGAGAACAATCACTGCATACTTTTCCTACAAATCCTAGTAGTTTGGTTGCAACAACGTCACTTCGCTGGGATGAATTTACAGATTATTAACTTTTTATAACTGCATTCTAACTTTCTTGAGCTGCATAATTTTTGTCCAGATCAGTGACTAATAGCATTGCAGTGTATAGCACAGGATTTGGTCCACTGGGTTGCCATTCGCTGTCGAGAGCGCCAAACACCATAAATTGCCCTTTGAAAAATGCCGCACACGCTACATTTGATGTGTTGGGTAACCCATTCAAATGAAATTAGGTGCACAGCAATGTGCGTGCATTGTGTGCCAAAAGCACTGCACACCTATCGTAGCAACCATCCCTCAAAGTCCTGAATCCATAGGATTATCATGACAGCCACGCAGCCAACATTTGCAGAAGGTCGTCAGCAATAGCCGCCTACTTCTTCTAAGACATTTTCTTTATCCCTTTCATGGTTCACAGCCCTGACCTTCTTATGTTGCATTTGCAGCTTGACAACAGCATAACAAACCCTGCCCTACTGTCCATCCCATCATCATCATCATCCCTTGTGTACTTTGTTATCCCAGGCATAACCTCACCATTTGGCTGCTTACAACTTTGTGCAGTTCTGTCCTAAATAAAGTACAAGCCTGCTGTCAGGTAGAAAGTTAATAACGTACCCCAGAGGGGTATTTTTAGAACCCGGGAGTCCGTTTTCTGATATGTGAAGGTTTATTCCGAGACCTGCCACCTTGCTAACTGTGCACAGCTGAGTGTCAGTACATCATGTTCTGCACCTAATCTCATTATACCAGTGCCCACCTCCTCCACTGAATTAAAGGACAGGGTACTGCTTGTGTTTATGGAATTCTCACACCTCTAAAATAGCTGCCTATAAACATTCCAGATTACAGGACACGAAATGGTTAATATTGGATTTGAGTCACCTCTCCTATGTTGTAGAACAAAGGTGACTGTGTATTGTAGTTGAAGAACTGTAGGAATGTCCTGCATTTTTGTTCATAAATTTTACTCTCAGACTTCTTACTTGTATGTCTGCTGCTGCAATAAAATTTGACCAAGGCAGCATGGTGGCTCAGTGGTTAGCACTCTGGCCTTTACAGCACTGGGTCCCAGGTTCAAATATCTGCATGGAGGTTGCAGGTTCTCCCTGTGTTTGTGTGGGTTTCCTTCCACTTCCATTGGCCTCCCCCAAAATTGACCTTAGACTGGAATAAAGACATATGACTATGGTAGAGATATTAGTGATTGTGAACCCCTTTGTGGGTCAGCTAGTGACATGACTTTGGACTTTGTACATAGCTGCGTAAGTTGCCGATGTAATACTGGGTAATAAAAAAAAAAAGGTTAACATAATAAATGTCTAAATGAAGAACAGTTTACATAGCTGGCTCATTCTTGATATTTAACTAAGAACATCTAGAGATCAGAATAAATGTTTATTCTATTTTCTGTTTCTATTTCTTCCTTCCAGGTGACATTGCCTGGTATCTATTGACTGATGGATAACTCAGAGAGTTTGCAGAGTTATTCTGAATGACTGCATGACACTTCAAAGAAGTTAATGAGGCTTAATATCAAGCAGCTTGATTTTAGCTAAAGAGAACCAGTTAACCAGTGGCCATCCACAGTAATCTGCATCTGCATTCTTCAAAATATATAAAAATATTAATCAGTGTAACCTTATCTATATAGGGGATTAGTTAATGTTTGGGTATGACCTTGTATTTTCTCCCTGTCAGAGCTCAAGTATCAGCATTTAGGACATCCAATCTCTTGTCTGATCAATGCCAATAAATGCTTTTGGATTGTAAGAAACAAATGAAAAGCATTGTCACTTGACAAGACGGTAGGAATGCTCAACCCAGTAATCTTTTTAAGCTGGGTGGGAAGAAATTGTAGGCGGGTGGTGGCTCCTGTATTGCAACTTATTGATAACTACCCAAAAACAGCCGGGTGGTGTGCCCAGCTAAAAGGGGCTGGGGAGAACACTGTGGTAGGTTGGCCTCCAAAGGGGCCTTTCAACCAAACACTAAGCTGGCATTTCTGATCTGTAAGTACCAGCACTCCCCATCCCTGAGAGGAGCCTACAATACTATACCAGCGTAAAAGTCGGGATTTAGCTTCCTACTAATGTACATTTCTGACTGGTTCTCCTTTCGTCTCGGAAATGTACATAGTATTACAATCACATTATTTATTTGGGGCAAAAGGACTACCTCTCTGTTTTCATGAACTCATATTACCTATAACTAGCTACCTAGCTATCAGGTGTTGGGAGGTGCATGTTATTAGAGATTTCAGAGTCCTTTTCAGTCAGATAGGGCCTGTCTAGTGGACTTAAATAGGATTCTAGGATCTGCAAGGTACAGCCCAGGTACCAGATACTGAATCAGTAAAACATGGCGGCCATCGGCTTGATATAAACACCTTTATCTGTGCTTGAAACCTGTTTCTATGAATGGTGTGTAATTTTATATTTATTAATAGTTGTGGCTCTCTTCTTTTACGGAACTCCTAGAGCAAGAGCCAGGGTCTTACCCTACAGTTTCTAATGACATTAAGTACCCACAGTTCTCCTGATACACTGGAACCTTGTGATCTAGGGCCAAGGTCACATGAGGGAGCAATGATTTTTGTTAATGGCAAAGTTTTTCAGTACGATGTACGGCTTTTACATTTATGAGTAATGCTGTCATGTGCCCAGATGTAACCTTTACCGGCAAGTCATTCTTATATAAAAAGTGTATATGAAGAAAATGCATGATTGTACTCTATATCTATATTAAAATTTGCTCTGCTGAAGAAGAAAGACATTAAGTTGATCTGTGTCTCCTTGTTCTCTGCAGCATTGCACATGATCAGAGATAATATCGTAGAAAACAGATGTTCTTATTCAGGCAACAGTTTCGGTGATCTTTGTCATTAGTTCAGGCATTTCCTGTCCTTTTATTTTCCCACAGATATTTAAATACATGATCAGATGTTAAAATTGCAATGTGGGTAAAGCAGATTGTGGGCTAATAGACACAATTGCCCAAATCCATTCCAGGTTTGCTGGGTCACCCAGCTTCACTGATGAAAGTGTATCCTGCCCAGCCTTGGAGAGTTTTAAAAAATCAGGCCCAGTAAGTGGTTGGCTCTGGCTCTGTTACTTTGTATTGTTGGGGTCTTGGGTTCAGAATGTCTAAACATAAAAAAGAACTATTATGGTAGAAACACTACCCAAAGCTCATGGAGAACTTTTCACTTGGTTTCCCAGCTATAGTCTATAGGTAATCTCACTTGATTTGTCATTTTCAGTACAAGCAGTAAATCTTTCCTTCTTACTGGAGGAGGACACTTTAGTTAGGAAAGAAGTCATTGTCGGAGTTCTGGTGTCCACCAAAGACTCTTTTAAGTACATGTGATATATAAGTTTGCAAAGTGTCTAGTTTGTAGGTATGGGATTTCAAAGGCTATGTGCAAAACAACATATCTAAAAGACAATAACAACTATCCCTGCTGTATCCGTGCACAGCTCATGAATAATTGCACACTCCTCAGGGTTCCTGTGTACTAAGAACTTGTGAACTTTTACCTACATTGAATTTCTGCAGTTAGCTGTCAACCTTGTAACCAACCTTCTTGGACACAGAAATAAACAAGACTAATGTGTGCAGACTAGCACAGATCACAGCAAATATTTGTCAGTGCATACCATAGGCTGGACCTGTATCCATAGGTGCAGAGAATGTCTGGGATCTTGTACAGCCAGGTCTTGTATGTATGGGTTAAAAAAAAGCGTGTATGTAATATATATATATATATATATATATATATATATATATATATATATTTAGAATTATATAAAATATACTAAATATTGAGTGTCCAACATGGTTTTACATATTAAAGCGGAAGGTAATTAATCCTTTAATTCTTCCATTAGGTCCCACATTGTCCCGGTATCTGTCTTCGAACCGGCGCAGCCATCTTCTCCTCTCCTATGTTCTTCTTACGTCACCTGATCTTGCACTCCGCAGTTGCGAGATCGGGTAACGTAGATTGGGGAAAAAACTTGCCAATCTCACTAGGAAAACGTGAGATCTGCAATTTTTTTCCTATTGATGAAAGGGCTTCTTCTGGGCATGCCTGAGATTATCGGACATGCGCAGAAGGAGCAGCCAAGAGCCTCCCCGTATGCGTGACGTAATAGGTAATTTATGATAACAATTCTAAAACACAACAGTTAATTAAAAAGCTCTCATATCACTGTATTGTTTTGTATATATCTGAAATCTTACTCGACACTGTGCCTGCTCTCATTGCCCTGTTATTGTGTTGACTCCATGAAATGTTGAGGCTGTTAAGATAAGACTTAGCACTGAACATGAAAGTAATAATAATGTATTATATATGTGTGTTTATACCATGTATGTATTTATTATTATTATTACACAGTATTTATATAGCACCATCATATTATGCAGAACTGTACAAGGTCCAATGTCATGTCACTAGCTGTCCCTCAAAGGGGCTTACAATCTAATGTCCCTACAAAGTCATATGTCTTTAATACAGTCTATGGTCAATTTTGGGGGGAAGCCAGTTAACCTAACTGCATGTTTTGGGGTTGTGGGAGGAAACACACGCAAACTCCATGCAGATAGTGTCCTTGTCGTGATTCGAACCTGGGACCCAGCGCTAAAAAGGCCAGAACACTTACCTCTGAGCCACCATGCTGCCTGCATGGTTTTATTTAACCGGTAAAGGTTACAATTATTCTCCTGCAGCTTTTGCCTGTGCTTCGAGCAGGAATTGATGTATAGATATATACAAAACATAAAAGTGATATAAGAGCTTTTTACCTAACTGTCGTTGATTTTTTAGAATTGTTACAATAAAATATGAGAATTGTTTTAGTGTATTTGTGGTGATTTGCTCTGCCGTTAAAGTCCCAATTTGGTTTTGTTTGGTATGTATGTGTGTGTGTGTGTGTGTGTATGTGTATGTGTATATATATATATATATATATATATATATATATAACACACTGAGCTGTGCATGTGAAGTTGGGTACAGAGACAGTAATATAGACCTGAGGGTCTGTATCTTTTGTACTCTATTTACACATTCATATAGGTTTTGCTTAGAATTCTATTTAAAATTGAGCACCTTTAAAATTCTTTTCCACCACTATATGTTTCCAGTATTGCAGGTTGAATGACAACTAGCATCATTTTACTAAATCATCAGCATTTATAAAAGGAAAACAATCACAAACCTTGTTTATCTTGTGGCAGGGTTAAGTTAACACTAATAAGTGAATATAATAAACTCATCTACATAATTGTGCTATTTTTGTATAATGAGATTTAGCCATGTTTAGTTACCGTAGGAGAACCCAGGCTTGTTGGCTCAGATTAACACTGGTCATTGCACTATTATAAGTAAATCCTAAATCGGGGACAGCCATTATTTTGTTTAGTTTGTAGACCAACTATCGGCCATATTACTGAGACTTCAGATTAAGCAGAAAGGAGGCCAATCCGCTGTCCCTGTATCCTTTGTGAGACCAGACTGATGGCTTGTTTTAACAGAAGGTCTCTGTGCCAGTCACGGCCTCAGACAGTAAGGAGATTATGAAGCTTGGTCTTTGCTCTACAAAAAAATACCGGTCTCTGGATACTCAGGACTAAAAGAGAAGTTGTAAAAATAATACATGTTTTCTAAAGTATATGTCCTTGCTGTTCATCACAATATAAGTGGTTCAAACTGGGTTTACTTTTTAGCAACACATAATGGGATTACTTCTTTTTTTCAAGGTCAAACTCTTCTCATAACAGTTTGATTACTATGCAGTGCTTACATTAGTGGCATAAATGCATCTCGGTATTAATAATAAAAAAAAAAATTATAATATGTTCTCATTCATGCAGAGACCTCGACAGAAACAGGTCAAACTGGATTTGTGCAAATCTTCAGTCCCAATCTATGAATGGAAAGGTGGCAGTGTAGCAGTGCAGATGACATTATGCCAGTTCGAAGAATTTTCTGTCAATGCAAGTTGGCAGTGCACCTTTCCATCATCCAGTATCACCTCTATTGCCCAACTAACAAGCACTTTACTAGTGGAAGACCTGCATACTAAAGGAGACAGACGTTGTGGTTAACTTTTAACTGAAGCACTGTACTGAACCACTAAAAGTCTTAGATTGTAAGCTCTTCTGGGCAGGGTCCTCTCCTCCTCCTGTGTCACTGTCTGTATCTGTCTGTCATTTGCAACCCTTATTTAATGTACAGCACTGTGTAACATGTTGGCGCTCTATAATTAACAATATATATATAATTATATAACAGCTCGAGATTTTACATTTTTGACTTTTTGTATGCCCCCAGGTTAAACATAGGAACTTCTCTTCATCATCAACTGGTCATTTATTCAGTTGGTGAGCAGAGTGACTCAAGGTCTGTATTTGATGTCCATGGTAATCGTATTTATCACTTATCTGAGAGCATTAAATATTATAAAAACACTCTCAGAAAGCTCAGAGAACCTCAAGGTGGTCCACAGGCACCACTCTCACCTAGGTTGACTGCTTGCAAGCAGGGTTTGGCATGCTAACTTGTGAAAGAATAGCTGCTTATTAGGAGCTGTCTGACATCCTTCACTCTGAACTACTTTTGGCCAGAACCAATATTATCATTATATCCCAAATTCTTGGTTGGCTAAGAGAAGTCCGTTGCATGTTACAAGCCCCTTCTTGGCATCAATGGTAACAGGGGCACAAAAAATGAATCAATCTCTACTCCTCTCCAAAAAGCTCTAGCTTTAGATGTGCTTTTCCCCATCTAATACCCCATCACACCCCTGCCCTTGCCAGCAGTAACCAGTCCGTTACCCCCTCATGTATGTTGTGACCGGTCAGGTTTTTGCACCAGCTATGACACAGAGAAAGAGTATTTTTGTATTACTTTGTATTTCCACATGGTCAGTTTGGAGTTTCGTGAAATGTTGCCTCATGTGTTACAAAATGTACATCCAAGATCTGTCAGTAGTTAACACGAATGAACTACTGGAAAACATTTTATTTATAGATGTTTCATCAGGAGCCTTGTATATTGAACGTCCAGATTAAGATTGCGTGACCCTCACTTGCATTATTCACGTTTGGTTTGACGAGTATTAACAGAAGTAGCAGACGAGGTGAGATAAAATACAGAATCCAGACAGTGAGCCAAAAAAGCAATAAATACCATTACAATGTACAGAAGTAATATAATGCACAAAACTATGCAATTTCATTATCATGCATAAGTATTTAATTCTAGATCACTTAAGTATTTTAATCCAAAGAATACCATAGCCTAGTCGTTTAAATCCACAAATAGCGGGAGGGCAAAGAGCTAGATGGCTCTGAATGTCCTTCAGCCAGGAAATTATACAGTCATGCTGCAGCTTCTATTGTACACTATGAGAAGCTCCCAGTTTGCAGTGGAATCAAAGTAAGCAATTTTAGTACAGGAGAGGAGCCTGTATAACTGTTCTATATTGTAGGTAATGCTGAAGTCCAGATTCAATGCATTCTGTTTATTTTATTGGGCTGACAGCTCATTTTGAAGCACAAAAAATGGACGTAACCCGTTGCTTTTTCAATAGTGTGAACCACAAAGTGTGCACTGTAGTCAAGTGTTACGGGCGTTATTTTAACTGAATGAAACCATACAACAACTCATCTGTTACCATGCACAGCTCTAAATGTAGCCCAATATCTGAAAGAAGGACAGTCTTTTATTAGAGGTTCCTTTAATCATATGCTGCAGCTGTTTATGCATCAACATGACTGTTGGCCTAATGCTGGAGCAAAGGATTCTGGGAGAAGCTGCCTGACAGCAGCTGGAGAGGATTTTTTGGACCAATGCATCCTTCCATACATATTATTATGTACTCAATGCAATATAATAAGTGACTAGGGTCTATGTTTTTACATTAGATCTGGTTTCAGATGAGTGGGAAATATAGGTTACCTAATATCCTTTGTAATCTTTTTTTTGTTTTGTTTTTGCAGGGCTATTTAACACGTTATACAGAAGCTCGATGTTTACAAATCCTTCTTTGGGACTGTGCTGACACCAACACAACCACATTAGCCACTCGCCTATTCTTTGCAATTTCCTATCCCAGAAGAATATTCAGTGTACTTCCCCGGGGGCCGATCCAAACATGTTCCAGCGTCTTACCCGGCTATTCTTCAGCGAGGGACCAGTCAGTGAACCCGAGCAGCCCAAAGCTTTTGTCTCCGAGGAGGAAGATGATGGCTGGCTTATTATTGACATCCCAGGTAAGAAATAAAAAATAGTGACATTCTTCCCACCCCCTCCTACCCTGCCTTCCCCCGTCTTGCGTCAATGCCTATTTTCTTCAGCTGGAGCAATTAACATTCTTGGAAGCGTGCTGCAGAGGTTTGCCTTAAATTTAGCTCTGGGCCCAGTATGTGTCTGCTGGCTATCACATGATACCATGTAATGGAAAATGGTCAAGGAAAATCATTACTGTTTCCAGGCAGGATTTCTTTCTCAGGATCAGTTGTTTGCAGAGCTTGAAGAGAAACGGTCACAAGTAGGAATATTCAGGCTTAAAGCTGAACTAAAGCTGATGAAGAATTGATTATAGTAAAGCAAAATGGTTAAAGCAAAAAGTAATTTTCCCTAAAGCTGCATTCCAGGCTTACAACAAAAATGACAGATGAAATACAAGAATGGGAACTTCGTTGCCTGCTAGATCAGGGGTGTCAAACTCAAATACACAGAGGGACGAAATTAAAAAGACCATGTCGGGGGCCAAACTTGAAATTTATTGAAAAAATTGAGGAAGTTTACTACTTCATTCATAGCTAACTAAAAACAAACCGCTCTACACTTTAGTTGAAAAGACTAATTTCTATCTAACTATGCAGGGTGTGTGTTGTTCAGCCTCTCACATCACAAGTTTGTCTGACACTAAATATTACAATATGCAGTCTCTAATAAATTGAAACAAACACAATGCCCCTGGTAGTCAGGCACCATGTAATCATTGCCTAGGCTTTGTGTCACATGATGGGTGTACAAGAATATTGTCTATGTATTGCCTGTATTGAAAATGATGATGTGAGGTGGTAACAGGTAACAGGGTAATGATAGCAGCCAGGCAGGCCAGATGTAGTTAATTTTTCGGAATTCTATGGGGGGGCCAAAAAAAGGACCTTGAGGGTCAGATTTGGCCCGCAGGCCAGAGCTTGACACCCCTGTGCTAGAGCATATGTATTATGTCCATCTAGAGATTAACACAGATCTGCCATATATTGCAGCCATGTCTGGCAGGGAAGAAGTCAATACTTAACACTACTTGAATTAAAAAAAAAAAAAAAACAATTTATTATTATTATTTATTATTATTATATAAATTATTAATTTATGTATTTACCTGTCTGGAGTTCAGCTCTAAGTTTAAAGGCTAGTGCAGGCTTACATTGGAAAAGTTTATTTTTGCCCTTCATTTGGCCTTATTTACTTTGAGTCTGACTCTTCATCTTCAGCCCCCCATGACTGTATCTACCTTGTCAAGTGCCCACTGCTTGACCCACTAAAAGCTTTAATAAAGAATTCCAATATTTAGGTTGAAGCAGAACAGCTGTACGACAACCAGATAGCTCAGAAAAGCAGTGAATTATAGGGCCATCTACAGGAGTGGGTCACTAGGTGCAACAAAAACTAACTAATGTGATGACACCATGTGGTCTGGTTACATATAGAACAGCTAACAATATTCTACCCATCAGTATTTATCTCTGTCAGGTTGCAGGCCCTTAAATGTATTAAATCCTGGAAGTTCCTACATGGCTGGTTGGAGCCCAGTACTGCTCTCTAAAGCTTTTTTTTCACATTTTCCCTTTACTTTCCAGACTACCTATGTTTCTTTATTTTCCATAAAAAAATGTTTTTACTTGCTTTTAACCTTTTGGGGGGTTTTCTTTGAATTTTTCACCTATAAAATGGCTGTCACTTCAGTTTAGGAAATGAGCAGCCAGGTTTCCCAGGAACCTAACCACTGTCTTCATTCTGCGCAGAGGCTGGGCATGTCGTACAGCAGGGCCCACCTTTTTAATTTTTGTTTTTCAACCTTCAAGCTAATTTATTCAAAAGGAGAAATGTGAAGCTCTGCCTGGTAAACCAAGTGGGTGGATAGGACCATTTTTTATATTATGCTGTTACTCTAAGTTTTAGGAGAATTTGTACAAGTACAGGATCAATAGTAACCTGTAATACAGGTGCAGGACCACATTGCTTATAAAGAAGCCATCTTGATGAGTAGTTTTTAGTGATATAATTGTAGTCAATAGTTAGAAAGTTACCATTCTGATTCTCTTTGCAACAACTGTTTTATGACCTCAGGAATATCTGCCTCTGTGCCTTTCATGTGAAACTCCCTCTGGGACACTTTCTGTCCCTTCTTCATCTTTCACCCTTGAATCCCTTAAGGGTAAACGGATCTTTCACAATCCTTTCCAACCACTAAGGACTGGACGATGCATGAACAAGTGCTGTACATACAGCACCATTCTGCTCTTTAGAGAGGGGGACAACAACGGAGCAGCACCCTGCTGCACGCTCTTCCCCTTCACTTCTATTACAATCGTTCGTCGTCCAACATCCATGGATCCACCAGGGTGGTCGTTCAGACGATGGACGCGGGCTCTGTACACACGCCAGATTCTCATCCGATATCGGCCCTGAGACAATTATCGGACATCTGGAATTCAGGGTTTGATGTACAAGACCTAACTACTAAAAAATGCCCTTCTCCCCCACCCTGTAGATAACCCCATTTAAACATGGCTGGGGATTAGGATTCTGTTTCCTATTAGTGAGGATGATGATGAAGAGTCATCTGTTAATCTTCCGTGCCAAAAAAGTGGTACGTGCTGAATGACAGGTTTTCAGAATAATAAAGCCTTGTAAGTTCTTTTAATTGAAGATCTTCAGCTGTACCATCATATTTCAGATAGGGGCACATTTCTGTTTTTTTACCTTCCTTTTTTTCCTTCCTTTTTTTCCTTCCCATTGATCTTACTTCTGTAAGACATTCACTCATTAGTATTTGCCCTTTATACAGGGAGTAAGTAAAAAGGCTCCTATATTTGTCCTCCTCTGGCTTTGTAGAGCCTCAGGTTGGTTCATGCAGTTTTGCAAAAAAAAAAAAAAATAAGTTCTTAAATTCTCATTGCTCAAAAAGAGGTATTTATAGATGCCATAACCTTATCTAAATGGGTATCTGGTTTAGTCTCCCTGTTCTGTAAATGATGCTTTTTAGTCTTGAAAAGGTACATTCTTCTGTGACCTTAAAGGAGTGAAGAACTATATCTCCATTCCATTAATTCAGCTTCATTTATAAAAGACTGCTGCTACTTGATCATCAGTTTTATCAAGATAATGATGTTACATAAGCAAATGTTGGCTTTGGCGGCAAAGTTTTACAGGGGCAGTATAATTGCCTTTTGGGGTGAGAGCTTACTATGTTCTGTTTCTTTTCATGATGGTATTTTGCCCATCCCTTTCCTTGGTTGGGTACTGCTTGTGGGTATCCCACTGGTTTTCTGATTGTTCTTCAAATAAGTGCTGCTTCTCTCGGGGAATGATAGAAAGAAGTTAGAAAATTATTGGACTAAAGTTCTTGAGTTCCTAGAGAGACCTGGCAGTCACTCTTCCTTTGCATTCTAATGGCCCATTGCCCCTCTTTCCTTTTACCTGCTCACTAATAAATAGCTATATGTACTTTATGATGGGGTCTAAGAATTAAATGGTGACATCCCATTAGGTTTGTATCTGTAGCACCTACTTCCTGTAGGTAACACTTTAACCAACTGCATTTCTGATTGATCATCAATTAAGTGTGAGTTGTCATCTCAAATAACATAGATAAAAGTCTTTTAGATAACTACAAAATAAATTATTATTTTTTGGGTAGGAAGGAGGGAAGCGGGGCACTGATGTAAAGTAAGCTGAGAATGGCGGATGCATAGATGTTCTGTTAAAGAAATGAGGTCATTAGAATTCCTTAGTCCGCCCAGCCTTGAAGATTGATATGAGGTGTTCTCAGATATCTTGGTTATAAATATGGATAATACAGCAGGATCAGTGGAGAGTAAAAAAAACTGAAAGCTTTAGCAGAAACCAGTGATTGTTTTAACTTTTTAAAGACCATATATAACTAAAATTCCATTTTTTTGTTCTTTTAGGACTGTTTTTTCCACCTAGTTTTGTATTGTATTCTATAATGATCTGGTGATATTGGAGAGCTTGGCATGTCTTGCTATGAACCACTGAGCTGTTTAAACCCATGAACCCACTTATGTTCTAGATTCTGCCATTTGCTATTGTTTTACACTGTATGATCATAAGTCTGTGGACACCTGATCATTCCCTTTTATATGATATTTGTCATTCCAAATCCCATTCCTAAACCATGGGTACAAATCTGAAGTTAACGCATGCCCCCCACCATTCACGCACACATACGCACACATTTCCTTTAGAGTTTTACCAGCGTAACCATATCCCTCACACCTGAACCTAATCATTTGGAGGGATGTCCACATACTTTTGCTCATATAGTGCATGTCCTCAGATTTCTAATCAGAAAATGTAAGAACAGGTCTTTTTTTATATCAAAATAATTTGTATAGTTATATTTGTAACTAATAACTTTTCCATCATTTCTCCCATCCCTTCCGTCCCCCTTTTTGAACACTGTGTGTGTGGTATTCCATCTGTCTTTGTCCCATGGCCTGTGTACTGCTTTTCTCCTAACTTGACTCCCTCATATCAGAAAGCTACACCTTAACCTCAAGCAGGGATGATGTGGCAGAAGGCCAGGAGGACAGTGATGCTTCCAGTCCGCTGCCACACTCCTTGGGTGAGAGGATTGGTTGGTCTATTCCCCCCTGCCCGCCCCACTCGATGGACGAAAGCTGGTTTGTTACCCCTCCCCCCTGTTTTACTGCAGAGGGTCCTGGCCAAAGCGTGGTGGGAAGCAGTCCATTGGAGGACCTCCTCATAGAACATCCCAGCATGTCGGTCTACATTACAAGTGGAAGCATCGTAGTGGGGCGAGATACCAGTGAAGTCACAAGAGACAGGTAAGTGATGTACATAGTACACTCCTTTAATTTTTATTATTTTGTATATATTAAGTGCAAGCAGTTGTCAGAACTAGGGATGTACAACTGGTCATTCCTGGTGCCTATAATGGCATTGGATATCAACATTACCTCTGTTCTGTATAGAAAAGTAGGGCAGTAAACGACCACTGAAAAGTTGGAGGGTGTAAACTATGGTCCAGACCTAATAGTCTGATATATTCCAGCTACGTATCCTAGGTTCACCCCTAAATTTTTGAGCATTATGGGCTGATGTTGATTTGTGATAGGTCTGCCTGGGCTGTAGACTTGAAACTTTGCATCGAGGTAGTCTCTATATAAGTGTTCCTCAGTAAGGATTCCATGGAACCCTAGAGTTTCTCCAGACATTGTTAGGGGGTTCCTTGAGCAATGAGCAGTTCATTCCTCTCAAGTCAGTTTGCCTGTCACCATTGATCAGTGGAAAGAATGCAACCCTTACAATGACTACCAGGCTAATAAACTGAGCTGTGGATATAATAATTATAGAAGGAAAATCCATGTATCAGAACCCCTGAACTTCACCTACTTCTCATCCTAAAAAGGATTCTCTCTTCTTAAAAGAAACATTTTAATACTGGTGTTTTAGCTTTCTTCTTGTATCTGTGTACTGTATCTTAATACCAGAGATCCAGTAGCAGTGTGTGCATTCAATCTCTCCCAAAGTGCACTTTCAGTCATATTTCTAGAATATACTTTTTTGGGACCTACTTGCATACCTAGACTGAGATCTAAGCTCAAACACTAAACTAGGCAGGAGAGTGATGTCCCATCCCAGGATTTCAACTGACATACTCTGAATGCAAAACCAAATCAAAAACATGGAGCACAAATAGTAGCCATGCTTGTGAAACCAAAAAATGTAACGCATTACTTAAATTAGGCTTAACTTCTCTTTAATAGTATAATTTGGCATATACAAGGAAGCCAAATGTCAAGTTGTGAGGAAGCAAGAAAATGAGAATGTCTTAGACTAAGATGAACTGTTTTTTTTAATGTAACAATGCCTTCTTTCCAGGTCACCGAGTAAAACCAGAGTGGAACGACGCACACCTCATCATGCCTCCTCAGTCTCTGCCAAAGCTGCAATCTTGGGAAAAGTGGGTCAAGTCTCACGGATCCAACGCGCCAAAGCTCAGGTGGATAAGCGCAAGCTGGGACGTAAAAATCTGCAGAGGCAGAATCTGGCACAGGCGTTCCAGGGCCGCAATGCCATGCGACACCGCAACTTTGTGTGCCAACCTAGGCAGCGCCAGTGCAACCACTAAACTATTTTTAGCTGTTTACATGAACAAGGGCATTATCTATCCTCAGAACCCCCTTCCGTCCTGCCTCATGGTTTGTCATTGCCGTCTCTTTGCCTGTTTTGTTCCCCACCCTAAGCACAAGATCACCATCACCTTTCTCTCTTGCTGTTTTGGTATTGACCGTACCCTACCACAGTGGGGTGTTGTAAGTAACTAATAATGGTAAAGTGACAAAGGGTGTTGGAAGCTTTCTTTAGATAGAACAAAAGGCTTTCCAAACCCCCTGAAAGCTTTTTTTATATACTTGTTTAGGTATTACCTGCTTTTTAACACAATTTTTATTATGGCCAAGATGCTCCTGAAGCTCTGCATGTGAGGGCATTGGTCTTTTGTCCATTATCAGGCTTTGTTTTCTAGGTACTAATGAATGGGTTTGAAATATTACAATCTAAATTGCTAAATCCACGGTGAAGTGATGCTCCATGTGAGTATCTTTCAAAAATCTATTTGAAGCTCATTATCAGGGAATTGGACTGAAAAGAAATGGAAGAATGTGCAGTGACATCAGCACAACAGGGTTTTTACAGTTCATTTAATTAGTCCTTTATTTAATGTAGGTATTTAATGCAGTTTGCCCTTTTAAATAAAGGCCTAATTGTTTTATTAGGCTTTGCTTTGCACTGTAACATCGGGTTGGTATATAGACCATACACAGCTCTGTAGACATTATATCTCTTGCCAGGGGACCTGCAATGCTTCGCTATAGTAGAAAGGGGAAGCAGGTGTACAATGGCAAGTGGATGTAGATAAATGGGTATGGTGAGAGTGGACCTCTGATAAAGGAAAGCAATAGGTAATAGAGTTTTAAAAGTAGAATGAAAATATTAAGTGAATGTTAAATGGTTAAAAAGTAGGGTTGCTGGAAAGACAAATCATTAAACAGAAGAACATTTTTAGAATATATTGTTTTATTTTATTAAATATTCATGTGAGGTCCCTGGGTCAATGCCCAGCTTATCTATTGCCAATAGAAATGTGCTGTGGTCTGTGATGGATTTCAGTAGAACTCATCACAGGCCAACCAAAGTGGGTTTATTCTAATTATTCCATTATTAAATATTGGGTAAAGCCTAGATGCAAATCTACTGTGTTGCTCACCCTGCTCACTGGGTTATTTCTGTAGAAAACCTAATTTCCAGTATGGAGATGTTTAACATGGATCAAAATTGACGTCCTGTCATTTTAAACAAGCTGCTAGGCTTCAAAAAGTGCAGAATCTAAAATGCGAAGCCTTTTAACAGTTTGTTTAAATGATGTCCGCACTCCCATTAAAACCTGTGTTTAACCTGCCTATAAGCTTTGCAAGTTTCTGAAAAGCTGGGTAATTGCTTGTGTGCACAAGCCCTTAAAACAACCTTCAGCTCCGAGAAATGTTGAACAAAATCCTTATAATAGCGCTGTCACTTTAAGCCAGCTTGCATTAAAACTTTTAGGAGTTGAAGGGTGCTTAAAGGGTGCTGAAATTTTTTTTTCTTCAAATGTTTTACAACAAGCAGTCCACCTATTCATACTGAAATCCATATGTACTAGGGTTTTAGCAACTGAATGCACCACAGCTCACCCATGAAGACAAGACATGACCATCTGACTACAAGAAGTACCTATCACATTGTTACTTTTATAATTGTTATTATTTCTATGTTTTAGATATTAAGTCCTTATATTAGGATTTGTTATAGATTATTTGAAGGGACATCCAATGCTTACTGATGAATATGTTTTAAATCTTTGCTTTAAACATCATTTTTGTTATTGTCTTTGGGAATTCCAAATTTGCTTTGCTGTGTTAAAAGTAAAGAAAATATTAAAGCAGCCATAAGCTTAGTCTAGGTGCATGCTAGAAACATTTGGAGACATTAGGAAGGCAGGGTGGGCAATCTCAAAGTGACCTCAATTGGAAATTGACATTTCACAGCGTCATGTTGACTCGGGTTACTGGCGGCATTGAGTGCACATGACCAGGACCTAGTGTATGGCAGGACCTGCTTTATTTGAAACTCTCAAACCTACCTGCCTAATGTCTTTGAAGTTCTTTTGAAGTGGATCTAAACTTTGAGCCTAAGTCAAACCTAAAATAACAAAACCTTTATAAGCTGCAGTTTCAGAACAGCAACCCTACTGTGACAGATTAGAACTGAGTTGAAGCATTGCAAGTCCCTTTAGTGATCGCTATGAAACACAGGGAAATTACAATGTGCAAAGTGCAGTAATCAATAGCAACCAACCAGCAATCTTCTTTCTCTGTTCCACTGCTCAAGGTGGAATCCACAGTAGTCAAATGCTCCTTGTACTGCCTTATTCAATAAACCTGCTTGCTAGGTATCAGGTGCTCACAATCTCCTAGCCACTGGTTCCTTTCTGTAAAATGCTGACTGTTGATTGCTTAACATGTTTTGGTAAACAGATTGGTTACTGAACTTTGCACATAATCGGTAAATATTACAGAACATTGAAATTTCCTGAACGCAGACGGTCAGGATAGAATGTGTAAGGTGTCATAATGTGCTAAAGATTACTACTGCTCCTTTTTATGTGTCATGCGTTTAAAAGAAGTTGATAGGATTAAATGAAACTGCAAATGCCACTAAAAGATTTTTAAAGGAAACTAACTTGGGATGTATGGAAGCTGCCTGTGCTCACTTCTGAAAATACCAGATCCCTGACTGTCATATTGATCCAAAAGCTTCAGTACTTTTCTAGTTCCTGATCTGGAACCAGTATGTACATCCAAAGCTCCACCCTAACTTTCCTGATCTGCATCCTTGTTCCAGATCGGTGTTCAGGCAACCAGTGGTTTTAAAAAGGGGCCAGCAACGGCAGCTTCTGGTTTCCTTTAAATGGAAGGTGATTAAGGTGCTTGTTGTTCAAGGTGATACTTATTATATGGGGCCACAGTATGAAGATTTGCCCCGTCCATCTCTCCCATATTCTGTTGGGTGGCAATATCATTAAGCTACCCCAAAAGATTAAAAAGCCCATGTGTTTTGGGGTTCAAAACACTTCCCCTTCAACAGAGCTTGTAGCATTAAAAACTCGGACAAATCTGCACTGTCTCCAAAGAAAAAAGCAACAATAAAGTGCAGCTTGCCTGGTTCCCTTTTTGTGGTTGGCTGTTCCAGTTTGTTTTTTGGGTTCCCAGTCAAGAGAAGCCTAGTCTTCCAAGGGCATCCTCACCTGAACTAGAGAGTTTGATGAATGATATTCCCTTTTGACAAATGTAATTGAATAATGCGTCCTGGTTATTTATCCCAATTCGTATTGCTGCCTGTGCTTTACGGCTGATATTTGCTATCACTTACGGTTTCAGTGGCACCAGGGCAAGAAATGAGGGTGCAAGTATTGCTGGGACAAAAGAGCAAAAGAAAACCTGACAGATGATCTAATGTTTCTCCACTAATGTGCTTTTGTTGCAGTCCGTTCCCCATCACTTATTGGGCAATTAGTATAACCTGGCCCATCAAGTTCTCTTATCACCCTCCAAAATTTGACTATTGTCTTTCTGTAGAGCTTTGTTTTAATTTTCAGAATTTATCTAAGAGACGGGTTAAAGGATAAAACGATTTAAAATGCATTTACCTTGTCACCACTGTTTAGTAACCCACCACTTTTTAATCTAACTTGTACATAAATCCTGAAAAAAAAGGTGCTTACTATAATAATTTTCTTTAACAACCTTGTAAATATCTTAAAACACTATTGAAGCATGTGTGAGTATTTGGTGACCGTGTTTTTACAACTGGGAACGTGCATGGTTGGTGTCATTCGTTCTGTTTGGATGCAGAGACACCTTACGGCTATAAGATTCTTGTTTTGCTCCATTGTGTGTCGGGGGGCCGTTCAGGTCCTTATTTTTTTGGAAGCATATGTGACTGAGAGCAAATCTGTGTGGACTCAGGGACCCTAACAGCTAGTGATAAAAGGCAATTTGATGCATGTTTAATTGTGGTATATGTTCTTCATTGATAGTGCAGGGAGGCATTTTGGGCGTATTTGTTTTTTTGTTTTTTTTCATTTAGGGTCACTTCTGAAAGGAAAGCTGCGCTGAGTAAGTATGCTGGCAACCTTTTCTGCCCTCTCCTGAAAACTGTGCTCTGGCCTTCATGTTTATCCAGAGGCTTCAGTACTTTCTAAGCTACCTATTTGGAACAAATTTCCAAATGATTTGTTCCAGGGCAGAGCACCAGGTATTACACCATGTAGTCATGCAACTTGCATTTTAGGAAAGTCCAAGCTAAAACAAAGTTATTGGTGGTGGAGTAATCTGGCTGGGTGTCCACCCATTACATAATTCAGATAACGAAAGAAGGGTTATGTAACTGAGTGCTGTATATTAGGAGGAATATTATAAAATCTGATGGCTCACATGCTTACTCTTAAGACTTAAATCTTGTCCAGTCTCCGAACAATAAAAGAGGCATTTCCCTCCATGGCTGCCTAACCATTATTCCGTCCATGTCCTCAACGTTCAGGAGCACTGCAAACCCTATTGTATGCAATGGTTCCATTTTTTAAACCCTGCATCGCTGAGAATGCTATGGAGATTCACAGAAGGAGCAATGGTACACAATAGCGAACTCCGGCATCCAACCAGATATGTTGAATGCTTTAGGAAAAGTCTCACCCAAAGGGCAGTATACACTTCTGCAGAACAACAGTTTGTAAGAAATTATTTGTGTACTCAATTACGTGAATCTTCTTTCTTTATATGAATAGAGTTTTCAGGATATCGGCAACAGTCAGTCTTCATATTTCCCTGAGTGCAGATTTTCTTGAAGCACAAACAAGCTTTGTGCCTTAGGACTTAGAGATGTCCCTAGTTCCTTGTACATTGACAGCTGTCAAAAGACTTCCAGCACCATATGTAACCACAGCAGATGCCACCGTCACCTGTTTTACATGATGTTTTGACCAACGAAGTTGGTCAAAAAACTGATCATGGTGCTTTTTCTCCTTCTGTTTAATAGCATGAGCTTTAGTGTCTACTTAAACTTTCCTATCCAGTTATTTTATTTTAGCATTTTAATCCTAGGAAGTCATACATCTAATTATTTTAATACTAAATCTGTAAAATCAAACTAAGAATTGGCTGCCATGTTGATTACATACAAATGATATTCTAGAATAGTACTTAAGGATGCCATGGCTATGCTTTACATAGATTATAATGCAAAAGCATTCACATTAATTTAAATCATTTACACCTCTTATAGATCTTGTTTCTGAATGTTATTAGATCTGTCAGTGCAGATGTTTGCTGGCTCCCCAGAACAGAGAGGGGCTTATTCTACAGCAGACCGAGGAGTTAAATGTAATGTTTGAAATGTATTGGGCGATCAGATTATTTTCAGTCTATTGATCACCCAAATTCAGAATATATTTACTATATTCAATGTTGAATGCCCACTAACTATGCTTGTTTACCATTACTAAACAGCAATGTATTACATTATTGACTAATAGTAAATATTAATACATTTACGTAAAAACAGAAAAAAAGACTCCTTTGCAGGCCTTGGTCCAGCCACTGAAATGCAGCATTTCATTTGAAGGACCTTCGCCTTTTATGAACGCGCTGCAAAACCAAATGATGCCGCCAAATCGCCTAACAGTCCATAATAATTTATAGTTACGTTTTTTTTCTATTTACTCCATTGAACTTCTTTTCATACCTAAAAATACTAAACAGGACTTTTAAGATTGGTCCAAAATTCCAATCTGCAAACAATTGGCACAATAGCCTGGCAACTAGTATTTCCAGAAGGTGGCCATTATTGAACACACTTTATATTTAATGTTGATTTACTTTAGGCCTAGCAAGTTTGCATTTAGCATTTTCCAAAGAAAATGGCAGCTTATCAATTTCTTTTGAAACAGATTCCTTTTAAACCAATCCTATACTGTCCACAAAAGCTTGCGCTATACTTTAGAAATGCCTATTTTGTTAAATACTTGTCAATCTGTGTTTATCAACCTAGTGTTTATCAACCTAGTGTTTATCACATGACCAATGCCAAGTGCATGTGTCATGTGCACTTATGGGAGAAATGTTTAAATCTTGTCCCCCCAATAATTTGGTATTGGTCGCATGACCAACCTGAAATAATAAAATTCTGAGAAAAGGGAAAGTGTTTCAAGTTTGCTCACTTATGTGGACAATATAGGACCATTTTTAAAGATTCTCAAAAATGCTGCAAAGGGTCACCTATAAAATGGCTAAATTATTTTACCTTTGGCTATATATATAGCTTTTTAAATGCCCATTGATATGCCATCTAACCTTGTAGGTTTACATTTTATTGTTTTTTTATATTCTGTTCTAGCTGTATATTACTGTATGTATGCCATTAGTTCCACTCCGATATCAAACAGCTTTGTGGTGCTGTTATAGGTCAAACGTATATCAAAGGTTTATTTTTTAACAAGTTGCACCAGATTCCACAAGGAACAAATTCCTTCATGGTATGAATCTGGCTGTGTATTTTGGGTGCTAGTTTTTGATATTTTAGTGGCTATGCTATTCCAGTGTTTGTGAGCTGAGTAAAAGATTATAAAAGTTCAACTAGAATAGGAGTCTCCAAGTTCAGACAATAGTTTTGTGTGCGGTGAAATCAATTGCAGCAATATAAAAAAAAATAAAAATACAGTACTTAGTAGTTGTACATCTTAGCAGTATATACAATGCATGTGCCTTTTTAAAAATCATTTTTGCATGGATTTTAAGTCACAGGTTGTGGTGAAATATTGGACTGGTTGATGTTCTCTAGTGAGAGCACTGTATGCGTCCTACTGCATTGTGAGCAAATGGAGTTTTATAATTTAAAAACAAAAAAAACCTTCAATATCCCTTTTTAGGGTCAAAACCAGCAACAGGCAGAGCGAGAGCTTGAGAGCATATATGTGTTAGAGGGAGGACGATGGGTATTACACAATGTCAGCAGTCATTTCAGTTCATGAAGAGATCCCAAGTGTAAACAACTGGTTCTTTATTAGAGATCAGAGTTACTTATAATAAATAGAAGTGTCCAGACAAATGGTTGGTATGGTTCTAGAGACCAGGGTTGGTTATAATAAATGGGTCTATGGGAGCCTTTCCACTCAAGGCTTGTATTTGTGTGTTTAATAGCCAAATGGCTCCTCATTAGTGGGCCATCTAGTAGAGCCATTCTGAGACCAAGCAAGAAGACTCTTCTCCTGGTCTCTATATTGCTATAGAACAATGGTAGGCTATTCTAGATCACCTTCCTTGTCCACTGTGTCCACAATTATCATACTATCCAGTAAATTTGCTCCATTGCTGACCTCTCTGAAAATTCAAGTTACCTACAATGGTAGTGAATCAAATTGGTATAGGACAGGCTGGACAGGCAACATCTGTGTAGAACAGGTGAGGTGCACCTTGCATCAAGAGCCTCACAACCTGCTAGTGAAGTCCTAGTCTTTAAATGTTTACATTTAGTTATTAGTTATGTGACTGTGGAAGGTGCTCCTGCCCTGATACATCAATGTTTCTTGCTGTAGAACTTGCTGTAGTTGAGCAACCAAGGACTGACTCAAGGGACAGTTGAACTCTTTAACTTTTGGGTGGTGGTATTTGGTAATCATCGAGTCAAGAAGTCTGAAACCCAACAAAGGTTAGTCTGCCAAACAGGCAGCTATCTTTTTCAGGATAGGTCAGCAATTATAGTTCCATTTTTTTTAATAAGAGGATTTCTTTAAGGGTTCAGATGACCCAAAAGTAATGTTTTAGGACAATGTATGGTGGTCGTGGACGCCTCATCTTTGAGATCTAGTAGAAAAATAAATATAAATCTGAGAACTTTTTTTTTTTTACTAATCTTTTCAGAGATGTAACATATGGACAGAGTGAACAAAATGGCTTCCTCTGCTTTGTAAAGGTGGAAAGCTACATCTTGGAAGCAATGCAACTATGTAAGCCCATCGCTCCCGGTTAGAGCTCTCTCTGCCTTCCGTACTGTCTGTGTGTATGTGTGTGCATAGTTAATGTTCTGGTATTATTAAGTGTAGTGCAATTAATAGAATATACAACATTCATCCCTGTCATGGCAGGTGGTGAAGCCTTTTAACCCATTGTATGCCTTACAACAGAACATCTTTTGGAGGATGGACAAAAAGGGTTTGGCAGGCACTGTTAAACGAGAAATCTAAATCTCTGATACTAGCAGCTTCCTGCAGTGTTTGTACAGAATCGTTTCCATGCCTGTGAAGTGACCTCTGCTTCATTTTTGAGGTTCACATTTTTTTTCCTTTGCAGTTTAAAGAAACCCGTCCGCTGGCACTGATAATATGTATGTGTTCTTTGGATGTAAAAGGTTTACAGTGTGTGTTTTTTTTTTTTTTTGCCTCCCTCTTAAAGGGAAGCAAATGTAATCCTATATATATAGTGTGTGTTGGCTATTGGTGTGCGAAGATGTAAGATAATGCATAATCACTAGTGGGTAAGATGGGTGAATACAGCGGAGTGTAATTCATTTATTCTGGTATGGCTGTATGCAATTTATAACTATTTTATTTTCCCTTTTTTTGTTCTTGAAGTGAGTCTGTTCTACTGTAACATGTCACTGACAAAAAAAAGTATAAAAGATAAAATAGAAAGAAATAAAATATTAATTTATTCTATAATCTTGGTGTCATTTATTTTACTAGTTGTATGTGTAGCAATTCTGTAATCCAGGCAACACTTTTTCGAGGGTGGTACACAGTACTGCAGTGTCTATAAAATAAAGAATAGAACAAATACCCCTACAGAGGTTTTTTTATTTATTTTTTACCTGACATTAATCTTATTTTTATACAGTATTTATATTAGCGCCAACATATTACTCAGCGTTGTAGGGGTTGGAAATGGCAAACAGGTACAGACAGTGACGAAGGAGGAGGAGAGGACTCTGCCTAGAAGAATTTGGCTTCAATCCTAAACACTGGATTTCACCAGCAAATAGTTAAGAGGTAGATTCCCCTTCAGGAGATCTCCTTTCCCATCCTACTCAAAGCTTAAAGTTTTGCCATTCTACATATGTTCATTTCTGCCACTCTCAGCATTGTTTTTATTATATTCCCAAATGAAGATCCTAAAGGCAGAACTAAAACCCACATTACTCACGTGTCCGGAGGGCTCTGCCATTCTCTTTCTTCACTTCCTCTTTGGCCATCTTGATTGGCTGGGCCAGGATGACATAACTCCTGCACAGGAGTTTAATAATTGCTGAAATGCTGGGTATCTTGGTATGCCAAAGTGATGCTGTGCACCTCAGCTTTTTTCACCAGGAACCTCGGGCAATTGGGCAGGTAGGGGAGATTATTGCAGAAAGGGACATTACCTGCCCCTTTCTGCAACAATAACCTGCCTGATCATGCATTCTCAAAAGTGGAACTTTAATAATGCTAAGAAGGATCTAACAAGAACTTTCTACTTACTATGCTTATCTGCACTGTCACAGCTCCAACCCCCATGATTTAAGTAAAGCAGAAACTTGACTAATGGCACCTACCATACCAGAACCATCTGAGTGTTGCAGGCACAAAGATGCACAAAGGACAAGCAGTGAGCTGCAAGGGATAGTGATTAAAACAAACCCTCTGAACCATGTAACATAAAGGCTGCCATGTCTGACTTTTAATCTTAAAATGAACATTTGCTTGGTCCATGTTGGTATTCAAAAAGTTGACTTCTAATGCCCCCTTCCCCAGAAATGTTTTCATATCCTTTGCCATCTCTTGCCACCCAGAAGAAAGAAAGGAAACCCTGTGTAAATTCACAATTACACTGAACATATTAAATGAGAACTTCATACAACTGAAAACCTAATCTGCATACTTCAGGGTAATCCGGCTTGATGTATTAAAGCTCTCCAAGGCTAGAGGATACACTTTCATTGGTGAAGTGGGGTGATCCAGCAAACATAGAATGGATTTCTTAAAAGTCATTTGCTATTTGTTAGCAAAGGTTTTCAGTCCTGGACCAGATCCATTCCAGGTTTGCTGTGTCACCCAGCTTCACTGATGAGCGTGTATTTTCTAGAGTCCTGGGGAGCTTTATTAAATCAGACCCATTCACTCAAAGTTTTGAAGGTATAGGATATCAGAATGGCAGACAACAGTGTAAAGTCTGCTAGCCAACATTTTCTTTAACCATAGCTTCGTATTAGACTTAGGAAGCCAAGAGGTCCACTTTAAACACTAAGAACATTAGACCTGTAATTGCTGGATTGGTTTGAAACATCCTCCCCATCACACATGACAGAATATGTCTACAAAATAATTCAGAGATTACACATGGAAACTTCCACTACAGCAGGAACGGAAACTTCAAATGTGAACTGCCAACTTCAGTGCCTGGACAAATGTAGCTGCCTAAATTAAAGCTAGCAAGAAGCAGGACAGATGGCTGTAGCAGAATAATATGGACTTATATGTCTACATTTCAGACATCGGAATCAACATTCTTGCTAAATAGCTTATTGTAAGGAAGAGGACTGAGAGGTGCTCAGTCCACATAGCGGTAGTACAAACGCTACCAAACAGAAACAAGCTCTGTATGGGTATTGAGAAAAAGTCAATGGCTGCTACAAGGTATTAAAACAGTCTTTCTGACAGTCCTTAACATACTGCTGTTTCTTCATTACTTTTCTGCAAGTATTCAACCCATTGAGTGGGTCCAGTACCTGCAGCTTTCTATGCTTCCTCCTGATAGCTCATACATTCAGAAGTGACGTATCAGTAAGCAAGAGGAACCATAGTAGGTAGTTGATGAAGAAACGAGAAGCAGTGGTGTTTCAATACCCCACCTGCCAGAATGTAAAGTTTATACCCACTATGGGCAGAATGGTGGCTAAGTGGTTAGCACACCGGCCTTTGCAGTGGTGGCTCCCAGGTTCGTATCTCGGCCAGGACACTATCTGCATGGAGTTTGCAGGTTCTTCCGCTGTTAGTGTGGGTTTACTCCGGTTTCCTCCCACATGCAAAAAACAATTAAGTTAATTGGCTTCCCCCCAAATTGACCTTAGACTGTATGATTATGGTGGGGACATTAGATTGTGAGCTCCTTTGGGGGACAATAGGGACATGACTATGGACTTTGTACAGTGCTGTGTAATATGTTAGCGCTATATAAATACTGTGTAGTAATTATATTTGCATACAAGTGTACGGACAGAGTTTCTTTAACCCCAAGCAAAAAATAGCTAAATATGCTATTAAAATATAGGTAAAACAACTTTTTATAAATCTGTTCAGATCTTCTTGTGATTCATTAAGGCCAGCAGACAGCATAGCCAGGTCCATAACTTCTCGTGTAGTTGAGCTGGTCAAGGATCTACCCCCACAGCCTGCTACCTGGCCAATCATGGACCAGTAAACACTTATAAGGTACCTGCAGTACTTTCCCCTCCTGTCAGATGGTTCCCAATATTAGGTGGACAGCAAAGCACTGAAGCCCTAAATGCAAGTATGCTCTTTAGCAGTGCAGTTAGATAAAAACAAGCAGATTTGCTGCCAATTTTGCACTCAACTGACCAAGAGGATCTATATTTGGGTGGGTGACTGATCGATCCGTTCTAAAACATGTATGAGACCCTGCCGTTCTGATTGATATTTATCATACAACGGAACAAAACCCAAATATTCATTCTCTTACAAGCAGTCAGGGGCTGAATTGCCGTCAGATGCAATCAGCTGGAAAGCATTATTCTCATCATCCCCACTACAACTCAGCAAAGCTGCAATGATAAATATCTTTATCCAAGGAAATACAAGCAGAGTTGATTCAGTACGAAAAAAAAAACATTTAATTTTTAAAACATCAACATATTTGTTACAAACATCATTTCAACTGGTCCAATTCTACAACAAATTAACCATGATTGTTAAAATTATTTACAACATTTCAGTCTTCTAGGTGATGTTTTATTAAACTCTGCTATATAAATACAGTACTTTGACAAGACAAAATAAGGGCTGTCTGCATTATTCAATAATAAATCTATTACAAAAAAGGGGGACACAACCATTAATGTTCTGCTATTCTGTGATCTCATTTAAGGAAATCAATCACCGGAAGTCTTTTATTTTTACTGGTGAATGTAAACTACAATATGTACATGTTCTGTTAAAGTGTGCATCACTCCACCTAACACAAGGCCGGACTACACGACTTTCAGTAACAGCAACCTCGTATGTCTTCTAGATTCAGCCTAAAAATGGTGGTGTGTATTGTTTTTAGGCAGTGAGAACACTTTATTAGAGGATAAACATTAAATTTACTTCACTATACATAACTGATATATGTAACAATATTACTTGTGTGACATAGCCGTGCCCTGCGGGTGACTGTAAATTGTGCATCCTGCAATGCTTTATACCATTGACCTATGCTTCCTGATGCAGAGGCTTTCTGCATATGTTCTGCATAGGCTTTCAAGAGAGGAGCAGTGCAACCTTAACACCATACATTATCCAGTGTTCTCCCTAGCCCCTTTTAGCCGGGCACACCGCTTGGCACTTTTTAGTAACCACCTGGCTGTTTTGGGGAGGTTACTAAATAGTTGGGTCACACTACAGAGGCTGCCACCCAGCTTAAAAAAATTTCTGGGTTGAAAACTGGCTCTATTTACAAAACAGGGAATCTGACATTCTCTCAAACACTCCACCAGGGAATGTTTGAAGGAATGTCTGATCCCCTGCTTTATAAATAGAGCTGTATGTGTGCAAGGAAAGAATGTTTCAAAAGACTGTCTGTGTTGCCCCACAAAAAATCAGATTCTTAGGCTGCGTACACACGTGCAACAATTGTCGTTGGACAGGATCTTTCACGATTCGTTCCAAAGAGAAAAAAAATGCACAATGCATTAACGAGCGCTGTACTGCTTTGTGAAGAGGGGAGAACAACAGTAAGCACCCCACTGTGCTCTCTCCCCTTCACTTTCATTACGATCGTTCGTGGACCCACCAGGACGGATCCATGAACCACGTCTGATGAGCGCTGTACACACGTCAGATTCTAATCCCATACCAGCCCTGAGACGATTTTCGGGCAAGAATCATCTGGCATGTGTACTTAGCCTTACTTTGCAAAAAAAACACAATCTGAATATTGCAAGATTCATTTGTTTGATGCAACAGATAGAACAGAAGTCTCCTCAAAAATAATTGGTAATCTTTGATTGTGCCAAGGCCACGTCTATGTGTCCTGACATCTGCCCCCTTATTGTTTTCTGCAGGCTGCCTGTAGTGTTTGGGCCTGCTGGGTCCTTCCCACAGCTCTGCTCAGGGTATGGACAGCACACTGATAATGTTACCACTACTTTACAAGGTAATATACAGATTTGTAAACGCATTTATTGCAAAGTGGTTTTCAAAAATGTATTCCAGTTTGATGTTTTGCCCAGAATTCAGTTTAAAACTCGACCGGTATGGGGTAATGCAGACTGTGTGAAACCATTCTTTCTCCTGACATCTTAAATAAACTGTAGGTATAGCCAAACATTTGTAGCTATTAAAGTAACAATCTGTATTCCATTAGGGAGATTTCCCCTTACTTTCTGTTCCAGAGAAGATGGGGACACAGGCAGCCATAAAAGACAGTCTAACCCTTCCCTACCTTAGTGAAGGATGGGAAAAAAAAGATGGCACCCATCTGGTTGCTATAGTCTGCAATCCTGTGTATTCCTTTCTATCCATGAGATCAGCTCCAGGTTAGCCCGTTTGCTGCAATATTACGAAGTGAAAAAAAGTCTTTCAAACAGATCTTTTGATAATGCCGAAGGGTCGTAATTGTCTAAATCGGTTTACAATCCCCTAACAGGAGACTTGGCAACCTCGGATTGTTTCATCAAGTGGGGAAAATGACACTTGGAATCTAACAGCTTGAGCCTGAGACTTTCAACTAGCAAGACATTTGGCCGCTTTGAGAAATAGGACCTATTTTTACCCCCAAAATCTGGTCATGGGCTACATATATTAAAAAAGTTAACTAAATGAAGATATTTAATCCAAAATATGTTTAAAATCTTTGTGTTTGTGCTCTAACAGGGGTATTCTCTAAAGGTATCTGAAGGCCAGGATCTACAGCGACCAAGCTAAATTCAGCTTACAGAAGTTTTAACTCCTACAAGATAATTTAGATTGGTTGCTACAGGCACTGCACTTTGTGTTTACTGCTTTCCTTTAGACGGCTTTAGTCAATGAATTTGTCTGATGACAATAACTATATACTTTCTGTAAGTAATTAGAACTTGTTGCTAATAGGAAATTTATTTATAAGGCAGGGAGCAATTATGACTTTGGAACCGCAGCTGCCATAGTAACCTAATTTCAACATTTTACTACAGAACCAGAAAGGTGTATTCTGACCCATGGTTCTGATTCACTGGCCTTTGCCTTATAACCTCAATGTGTGCATTACAGTGCAACATGTGATCAAATACTGCAATGTCATTCGTTCTAAATGTTATCCCAATATACCTAAAAGCGCTGCGTTTCCCAAAATACAGCAAGACCAATTGGAAGTGTATTGGGCAGCCCATTCAAATAAGCCAATGCAGCTCCAGTGTGGATGGGACCTTGCAACGTGGCAATTGTACCTACCTTTTTTGTGTTTACACATTTACAATTAAGCAAATAGCCCAGTTGTGTCTATTTATTAAATATGTGTTACTGTGAATTTAAATAAAATCATACTAAAAAGAACAAAAAAATGATTTTCTCATATACCTAATGAGACTTTTCCCAGTATAAAATAAATTGCATTCCCTTCAGAGGATGAGGCTTTGGGTAAAACATCAGGGGGTGGGTAGGTAGTTTAATAATCTCAATTCATAAAATAAGAAAAACTAATGTTTCCCCAGAAGAAACAGGAAAACAGCAGACAATAAAAACTATGAGAACTGTACAAACATATTCACCTCCAGTTGATAAAAAAATATAGATATATCACAGCTCACAAACATATACAGATCTGTCAGCAGATGTATCAATAAAAAAAATAAAAAAAAAAGGAAAAAAAATGTCTACTTGGACTTCCTCCTTTTGGATTGACTGGGACTTGCTCCAGATTCTGAAAGGAAAAAACAGTGGTTGGTTACCTCTTCACTGCCAACAGGGAATAGAGAAGTGGCACTGGCTGCCCCTTTGGCAGTCAAGGAGTTGAAGATGTAAATATTAGTAGCTTTGCAGCTCACATTGGGGGGCAGACCATTTTACCATCCCAATGACAACCTACTATATATCCCTTCATATAAGAATAGGACAGTATTTACTCCGTAGTGTCTACTCTGCAGAGGGAAAGTAAGGCATCATCAATGGACCCCAACAGTACATTACAGCATCACGGTCAAATATACTGCAATATAAGCTACCTGCATGTCATAAGCAACATAAACAAACCAATCAAATATATTCATAAAATCTATGAAACACGCATGAAAGCCTAAAGCAATGTAAAGCAGATAGCACATGAACTATAACCCATAGCAACCAATTAGACTTTGCTTACATGAGGCCTGGGAAACCAATAAAGCTTTCAGTGACATGCAGTCAGAATGCAGCATCATTACCTAATGTGTTCTATACCAGTGGTCGCCAACTTTTTGGACGTCACGGACCACTAATTTCACGGAATCCGGGCCACACATGCTCGAGCAGCCATGTGTCACTCAAAGGGGAAGAAACTTCCCCCCACAGAGACGTCATGATACCAGAACCCGCCCACTCTGCCATGGCAGGCTAAGACCTGCTCAGGCTCCAGAGACACAACCAGCCTACTGCCCTGAGTCTGCAATCCATATGGGAGACATGGTCCGTGGCTCTGGCCAAAGGTCTGCTAAATGAAAGCTTGGGCTGTGCATGTGCAGCTTAGCATAGGATGCCAGAATACCAAATGCATCTCAGCTTCCCCTGCAGCTGCCAGAACTGAATGAACTCATTTGCACTTGTATCCTGGCCAAACCAATCAAGATAAATAAAGGCCAGACTCCGGGAAGAAAACTGAGTGAAGATGGCGGCACCTGAACCAGAGTGAGGACATGTGAGTGCAATTGAAAAATTGAGATCAGGCAAATGGGGTTATTTTATTACAAAAGAGATATCGCCTATCCCTTATGCAATAAAAGACCGATAGCACTTTTTAAATGTTTGCATTTAGTTCTGCTTTAATGATTATAAGATGAAATGCCAACAAGCTCATTATGGTATGATAGTCAGGTGACCTCATTCAATATTGGACATGTGAAGTGCACAGGATAGATCAGGGGTGCAATTAAAGGCACCAAACACTGAAAAAGTACATATTTTAATGTTTCGCTAAAGCAAACAAAACTCATAGATATGACCTTCCAATGACCTCATAAAGAGGCAAGCAATGTGTTATAAGGCTACATTGGAGAGTAATGGCCTTCAAGGCAGCCAAGGCCTATTAATCCCCAGCAACATAGAGCCGGTTCAGGTGACCCATTATGTGTGCTTCAGTTTTACACTTAAGGAACCTCCATCCTGTCTCCTTAACATTTTCTAAAGCAGAAATGACCTGTGTGTTTTCATCTGCTTAGGATACCAAAAGGCTCAAGAAAGCACAAGTCTAACTTTTTGCTAGGGGTAACATACCAGATATTGTATGCCAATGCTATCCCACATTTCCCATTAATAAAACCAAAATGTTCAGGCTTGTCCTTACCAATCAGATTTGGTCCCAAGCTGGCCCCTCAATACCCTTATTAAAGACAGCCATCATTTTCAACACACAACGTTTAGAGTGGTTAAGTCACTGTATGCAGTCACTGTATGCAGTCATGTATGCAGTCACTAAAACGGAAGAATGCATTGTCTGCCTGTACAGCTTCTTCTGCTGCATACTAGCCCACAAAGTAAAGAAGCTTCAACATGGGCATAGCCAGGCAATGGGAGAGTAAAGGAGAGAAGCACTGGTAGCCAGGCAATCCATCCACTGCTGATTGCTCTTTAGGTAGAGGAACTAGACCCCAGCATCCTGGTAGACTGTGCTGATGATGAGGTCACATGAAAGCCACTGGGCCAAGTATGGCAAAGTGAAAATCGACCACAAGGGAAGTCACCAGAAGGCGCATGTCAAAAGACACATACTGGCCAGGTGGAAAACTAACAAGATTGTGTCCCCAAATTCCAGGCAACAGTGATGGGCCTTAAACACTGTCCCTAAATATTCTCTGTAAACAGTTTGTGTTTAGAAAATGTGACACTTGTAAGCCACATTAAAGTTCTCATCCCTCATTGTCCCTGGTAGATCTCCAGCAGTTTCTCCACAACCATCCATTATCATAAACATGTTGACCTTGCAACAACCCGCTCATACACATCTTGTATATCTACTGCATATCACTTGGCTGGTTTCCTTCACCTTTCGTGGAGTTGGTTGAAGTACTGGGACGGGTCACACGCTTTCGTTGTCCGCTCTCCAAGATGTCTTGTGGGATGGGAAATTCCTCCACTCTGGAGTTTCTACGACTAGGGGGCCTGGACCTCTCTTCTGGTTCACTAAACAGAATAAAAGAGATAGGATCAGTGAACTTTACACACACTTCTGTTAGTTTCTCCATGTCAGAGCTTCTTCAACAAGGACCCTGTCACAATCTTCTAGATTTCTATTGAGCTGGTAATCATAAAACAGATAAATTGTTTGTCCACTCCATAGAAGCGTACAGTGCTTTTTTGCACAAATGCTGCTGGATGTAAAAGAGGAGAAGCCGTGGAGCCCAGGATTTTAGTAATTATGAATGTGTGAAGGGTGGGAAGTGATGTATAGTGTTCTCTTTTAAAACAAAGGGTGCTGTTGTAGTAACTCTTGCCAGCAACAGGGTCACTTTGAACGAGGACTGTATTGGATGAAGTGTGTGCATATTATAAGTTTTTGACTTTAATCAGGTTTTTTTTTATCGGCTAACCAATATTGTTTTGTGTAACAATTATTAATTAATATATATATGGATTATTTGGTTTATTGATATTGTGATGTTGCCTATAAGCATCCTGGGCAATGTGAGGAACCCATTCAAATGTTCTAGGACTCTCTGTTAAAAATTACCATTGAAATTCAACAAAGCATACAAAATAGCATGATGAACTCACCATTCCATATTCTCTTGCATATCAGCATCTAAAAGAAAAGAAAATGTTTTTTCCCATGAGACATAGCCATATGGAAGTAAAAGAAAATGTATATCTGCATAAACAACCCCTCCTTCACAACATCTTACCTTGTTTTTCTGACGCATTCTGATTGTCACTGCTGGTCCCCTCTTCAGGACCAGGATTCTGAGGAAAAACTATTAAATGGAAGATTAGAAGAAGAAACATTGATGACAATCATTTATAGAACACTCACTGATAATATATAAATTTTAAAATTATAAAAAATCAGCTACTTCTTTTAACTAAACTTAAAAGATAGTGAACAGTAAACTTAACACATGGCATGGTAAGATATTACGAAAAAAACAAGGAAAATTAAAACGGAGAAAGAACAAAGAATGCATGTGGTCAATGTGCAAGGACAGGTGAACATAAAGAGGTATGATTATATCATAGTAGAAGGGATATCTCCTGTCCCCTGCCATAAAGGACCTGCCTGGTCACAATTTTTTTTTAATGAATAATTCTGCTTCAAAACTTAACAAGAAAAATGCATTTTGTTTTTTTGAATTTTAAAATGAATAGTGTACCTGTTTCCAAGATCTCCTCTGGAACAGTCTCATCAAAGGTGGTGCTGATTTGCTCTGCTAATGTGCTCTCGCTACTTTTCTCAGCCAACAGCATCATTGGTGGATTTGGAGATGGAAACGGAAGGTCAAGAGGAGTGCTGGATGCATGGACAATTGGATCCATGGACAATGCAGAACTGTTGTTATTCTCTGTACCAATCTGACTAGTCATGGACGGTGACCTTCCTGGTCCACCCACATTGGAGCAGCCAGCTTCAGAGCTTTCCATATGTTCTTGATTGCCAGCTTTGCCTTGACCCAAGGAAGGTGTTGTTAAGAACTTGCTGCCAGAACTTTCCACATTACTGCCAATTGTTGGTGAAGAAGTGGGCCTTGTATTTACAGGTGAAGATAAGTCAGGAGTTGAGCGTTGCATGTTGACATCATCTGAGCTGTACTGCATATTAGTTGGTGGCTGTGGAAGTGGGGAAGGAGACGGAGATGGTGCTAGTTGGGTGGTCATTTGTACTGGGCTTGTGAGGGCTGGTCGGGTTGTGGGTAAACTGTTGGTGTTAGTAGAAGGGACGGTAGATGATGAGGATCCAGAGAACTGAATATTTTGGGAAATATGCAAAGGTCCAACAACTGCAACAGACTGAGGCATTAAATTAGAGTTGGGAGATGGCAAGTTTTTTTGCTGTGATCCTTTCATTACTTGAATGATGGAAGAAGAATTGAAAAACACTGGAGTGATAAACTGTTGGCGTGTATTGGACTGTACAGGAGGCTGCCCTTCAGATACTATTACTTTGTTTCCAACACTGGCCATTGTAACTACAGTGGGTACCAAAGTAGGCTGCAACTGAGAAGACATCGGGGCAGACACACTGGCTGAAGGGGTCATAGGGTTTGATGTTACAAAAACAGTTATTTGATTTGGTGTCATGGAGCTGGAAGCAGCTGTTGGTCCACCAGGTCTCTTTAAGGTGTTACTGGGGAGGTTTGATGACACATTAGTGTTATTTTCCATTGCATCAGTCCTTGGCTGAATATTGGTAGCCTCTGCATATGGATGAGCATTAGGTACACAAGCTGTATCTTGTTTCCTGTGGTCTTCTCCTGACAAAGCAACATCCATTGTTTTTGGGTCTGTTGATGGGAGCATAATTGAGGTTTCAGAAAGTGGACCTGGTGGCTTAATGTTAACATTGGGGGCACCAGAGTGGTCCAATAGTTGACTTAGGGATGTTGGGGCATCTCTCATGGCCGGTGAAATAGCAGACAAGTCCTCAGAACGTGGAAGTTTTGGGGTTTCCATAAACAGTGCTTCCTTTTTGGCTAGCTCTTCTGGGGACACTATCTTTATATCTTGGTGAACATCTGTTTTTTGTTCTACTACAGGGTGCTCTTTTGGGATCATCTGCATTGGTTGACTCTCGTTTTCTTGAGCCATGCTTGAACTTTCTTTTATCTCCTCAGTGGTGACAGCTGGATTTGAAAGAGATGGTGGAGGATATTGTCCCATTGTGGGTGCTGTTAAAGGTGGTTGTACAGATGGTTGGCCACCCAACATGTTTCTCTGCATCTCCATACTATGTAACATTCCAGGGGTCTGCTGTCCACCAAGTACCATTTTAGGAGTCTTGGAGTTTTGTCTGCCAGGACTTGGTGTTGTTTTGCGACTTGATGCAGGACTTGACCGTCTACTATTGCTTGGACTTGCTCGCTTGCTAGCACCAGCAGTTGGTGGTTTTCCTGCTCCATTATCCATTTTATTCATATGTGAGACAAATGTTGACTGGTTGTTCACAGTCAACCCAGGAGGAGCTTGTCCAATGGCTTTTAGAGTAGTTGGATTCAGTCCCTGCTGATCAAAACCTCTATTAAGAGTGGGCCGGGGAGGTAATGGAATATTGATCTGAGGAGGAAAAAGACCTGCAATAGAAGCATTGAGTCTTTCTGGAGAAAGACTAATTTCTGAAGGCTCTGTACTAGGGGGGCGATTATTGGGGGTCTGGGGGTAATAAGGTCTCGGGCTTGCTCTGTTGGGGGTCTTAGGCCTTGATGTTTGTGATGGAGTCTGAACGTTTTGGTAATGGTGCCCATGATTTCCACCCATAGTGTTGGAGTGCTGCTGCTGAGGGCTTGTGCCTTGTGTAAGAGAAAGAGAGGAGACAGTCCCTGGTTTAGATCCAGCCATCATCATTGGATTTTGAGGCATAAGCATATGTGGTGTTATATTGTTTTGAGGTCCAGGAGCTGTGGGAAGCTCAGGAATGTCACCAAGTGCAGCATTTGAAGATCCATCACCCAGAGGTGACCCAGTTGAATTTTGTCCACTTTCTGGAAATCCCATCTTTCTACCATTGCCTCCTAATGATGTGTTGGACACCATTCCCATTCTCTGCTTATCAGGTGAAGGTGGTATAGAACCAGTGCTTTGTAAGTTCACCATGGCAGGCATGTTGCCTCCTTGCTGCATTGGCATTCTCTGAGCATCTGGGTTCATGGCAGCCCGGGGGTTGAAGACATTCTGTTGCAAAGGAAGCCGTACAGTTTTCTGCTCCTGCTGCTGTTGTTGCTGCTGCTGTTGCATCATCAGCATCATCATCATCTGCTGAGGAGGGGTAGGCTGTTGATTCTGCCCACTTTGACCCTGTTGCTGTCCCAGCTGCATTAACTGAGTAGGAATCTGTTGAAGTTGTCTCTGCTCAAGTCCTTGTGTTGGGTAACCTACAATAAGATTTACATAATTTTTAATACAAATCCATACAGGCTCCTGGACTTCTGCAGCATGTTTATGAGGCCTAGGGACAATTCGTAAACAAATCATAAGCATGATTGCCATGGAGTAAACGCATGAAAAAATTGCATCCTGACATATCTCCTCTAAAGACAACACCAGTGCATTTATTATTACATTGTACTATTAGGCGGAATATCTCCACGCAGTTCTCCACGCCACACAAAGCAACAGGTTTGCTTTAATCCTCCTTGCCCCAAGAGCACATATTTACTTTTCATTTACTTCCCACTACTCAGTTCAGTTGCTGATAGCAGTGGAAGTTTATGGAGTCTATGATTTTGACAACATGACACTGGTAGTTGGTACCTGGCCTGGTGCTTTGAAGTCCAGTAAATGTATGGTTTATACCAGGGGTCTGCAACCTGCGGCTCTTCAGCCTCCTTGTTGTGGCTCCCTTCGGCTGCCGCGGGGTGTTATGTTTTGCGGCTCCAGACTATTTTTCTTTAGTGGAAGAGGAGGGAAAATGGCTCTTTTGATAGTAAAGGTTGCTGACCCCTGGTTTATACTGTAGCTAGCGTATGTACATTTTAATTACAATATTCCTAATACACAGTAAATAAGCTTTAAAATAAGTAACATTCTAAAATGTAGGGCACTGTGGAGCAATTCATCCTTCACAGTAAAAACACCACTAAAGTCATTCTCTTAGGATCTGAGCCTACCCTGCTCCCTCTTCAGTCGGCAGCTTTCAGCCTTCTAAGGTATAATGTAAACACAAAACAGATGCTATGGAAGGGAGTCATGAATAGCCGAGAGGACAACCTCAGTGTCTACAGCCTGGTTACAGTTTAAATCTTTTTCTGCATGTTAAAAATAAATGAGCTTCCATGTCCATAGACTAGGCACATGTTTACTAGTTTAGTATCTTGCAAGATTGCTGTATATCTACCTCAAGGGCACATACAAACTATATTATTCCAGTAACATTTACCATTACATACAATTTTTTTTATAGTCAAAGCATTTTATTTTAGATAGAGTGGGGAAGGTTATGATTAGGACTACAAGTTTTAATACAGGATAAAGTAAGAAATATACTTGCCATACCCGTTTCCAAAACACCTACTGCCTAGAAGATAACGACATATATGTCATACCCTCCCCTGCAGGTATAGCCTTGTGGAATGCAGAGCCGGAAAAATTTTACAAGATTGTCTCACTTTACCTGCTTTGTGTACAGGTACGTTTTCATCTGTGTATAGTTGGTGATTTGAAATAGGGAAAGCTCATAAAAATTGGGAACTCCAGTGGAAGCCTAGCTAGGGAAGAGCTATAACCTCAGTTTTTTATTGATGTCTATACCTCTATTGTAGATTTTTCTTCACTTTGTTTTCACGTTTGTTCTTAAAAATAAGGGAAAATCTCTCAAAGAAGCCCTAAATAGCCGTAAAACCTTACAGGGGTTCTATTCCTATACAAAACAAGAAAACATGTTTTGGGTATATATATATATAATTATATTAATAAAATGGGCATATGGAATTTATCTTTGGTTGTTGTATTGTTGGTTCTTACCAGGTGGCCTGTTTTGGAATTCTGAAAGTTTTTGACCAGCATCTAAGGCTCCTAATTGATCTCCCACCATTCCAGACTGATCAGACTCCTCCATACGAGATTCAGCAGCACTACAAATGAAAAAAGAAATAACTGATCAGTTACATGTTTAAACATAACTAAATATTCTCTCCTTTCCCCTTTAACACACAGTAGTACCTAATCATTTTCTTTTATGCATTATAGTTTTTTTCTGTTAGGCAAATATGAATATTTCAATGTGTGTTGCTGCTTTGTGTGGGAATGATCTGCTTTGCCTACTGGAGCATTTTTTGTTCCCATTCACATGAAAACAAGCATTTTAAACTAATGTACTTAAAATTCCCACACATATTTTAAAGGAGGTCTCTTGAAAAAAAATGACAGTTGCAAATGTTTATTTTGCAAGATTTTTATGCAACTGCTTCTTAGGGCTGCATTTATAAAACAGGAAATCGGTCATTCCCTCCTGGGAATTATTACTGCCATTTAAATACATAGACCTGGAATATTCCCACAAGGGAATGTTTAGGGTAATGTCTGATGCCCTATTTTATAATTAGAGTCCTTAAACTTTTTTTTATTGCACAAAATACAGTTGTATACAAAATGTCTCTACAAACCTCCTTGAGTATATGTATGATCCAGCGGCTTGAGAATTTTTCAACTAAATGAACATGAATGTGTATGCAAATCAAGACTTTCCTGATCTGTATACTTGTTCTGAAAGGACTCAAGTCAGAATCAGAAATAAAGCTTACAATTTTTCACTATTAAAAACATCAAGCTCAGTCATGTCAGGTGATTGATTTTTGCAAGCTATGCATACTAAATAAATCAATGTATAATTGTCTGTGATTGACATAAACCACTCACTTCAAATGTTCCTCTCCCTGTTGGTTCTTTTTCTTCCTTGGTGGCTTCTTCTTCTTAGGCTTGGCAGCAGCAGCGTTCTGTTTGCTATTAACGCCAAAATGACCAGCAGATATGTCACTCTGAAGAAGGTTCACAAGCAGAGGGCTGGTTAAAGTAACATCTTTGTTCACAGGGAAAGCTGTATTTTGTCCACAAGCCAGCTGATTCCCATTGCCACCTTGACCAAATGGAGAACTGAAGGGGAGACTGTGCCCTTGGAAGTGTTGTCCAGGTCCATTATTTCCAGGCATATTCTGCAAGTGTTGGGGATGTTGTGGAGCCATATTACCTGTTTGCTGCATAGGTATATCAGGCAATATGGACCCCAAGTCACCAGCAGATTGAGCAGAGGTCTCTGCATGAGCCTGCTGAAGATGCTGACCTGGTCCAGGTTGTCTGAGGACTTGACTCTGCATGTTGACACCCTGTGGAGGATTACTACCCACTGTGCCCTGCTGGGTCTGTCCTTGGAACTGCACCATGTTGTTAGCAAGGCCAGGGGTTTGTCCCCTTATTATCTGATTAGAACCAGCCATTACTACTGGATTTTGAGTGTTGAACCCTTGCTTATTTCCCTGCATTATCTGCTCCATCACAGGGTTTTGCTGCATTATAGCCTGATTCTGAGCTGTCATCATCTGATTGTGAGAAGGAATCATCTGCTTTGTGGGTGTCATTCTCTGAGGTGTTTGACCCAGGGTTTGAGATCCAGCCAACATCTGTCCTTGTGACATGAGCTGTGTTCTTGAAAGTACCAGCTGACCCTGGGTGTTGAGAGAAGCCTGGCCTTGAAGGTTAACCATTTGTCCTTGGGAAGAAATGATTTGCTGATGCATTCCAAGAATTTGGGACTGTGGCCCTTGCTGGGCCTGGCCATGAAGTCCACCAATGTTGACCTGATTCACTCCGCTGCCACTGGTTTGCTGGTTATTCAGGTTGTTATGAAGTCCAATCAGATTAGTCTGCATCACATTGGCACCTCCATGGGATCCTTGAAGCTGACCATGTGATGATCCATTAGTCTGACCGACTAAAATGAAAGCAAATTTTATTATTAAATGTTACTAATATTTATACACAATAAAACTACAACAGAACAGTGTGCACCCTACATTATCATGAAAAATGTTCCTCAATTATTTACTTTTTTTAGTTGCTCCTAGAAAAATAAGAATTTTGTATGAACCATGAACTCCTTTTTTATTGGTACATTGCTAGGCACAAGAAGTCTTTCACCTTTGGGACATACAGTTAGGTCCATAAACATTTGGACAGAGACAACTTTTTTCTAATTTTGGTTCTGTACATTACCACAATTAATTTTAAATGAATCAACTCAGATGCTGTTGAACTGCAGCTTTAATTCAGTGAGTTGAACAAAAAGATTGCATAAAAATGTTAGGAAATAAAGCCTTTTTTACCACAATCACTTCATTTCAGGGGCTCAAAAGTAAATGGACAAATTAAAAAGCTGAAAATAAAATGTTCATTTCTAATACTTGGTTGAAAACCCTTTGCTGGTAATGACAGCCTGTAGTCTTGAACTCATGGACATCACCAGATGCTGGGTTTTCTCCTTTTTAATGCTCTGCCAGGCCTTTACTGCAGCGGCTTTCAGTTGCTGTTTGTGGGCCTTTCTGTCCGAAGTTTAGTCTTTAACAAGCATGCTCAATTGGGTTCAGATCAGGTGACTGACTTGGCCATTCAAGAATATTCCACTTTCATTGCTTTAATAAACTCCTGGGTTGCTTTGGCTTTATGTTGTGGGTCATTATCCATCTGTATTATGAAACACCTCCCAATCAATTTGACTTAATTTAGCTGGATTTAAGCAGACAGAATGTCTCTGAACACCTCAGAATTCATTCGGCTGCTTCTGTCCTGTGTCACATCATCGGTAAACACTCGTGTCCCAGTGCCACTGGCAGCCATGCATGTAAAAAAAAGGCTTTAGTTCCTCACATTTTCTTTTTGTTCAACCCACTGAATTAAAGCTGAAAGTCTGCAGTTCAACAGCATCTGACTTGTTTCATTTAAAATGAATCGTGGTAATGTACAGAACCAAAATTAGAAAAAAGTTTCGCTGTCCAAATATTTATGGACCTATCTGTACTTCCATTTACAGTACGTAAACCAAAAAATGTACGTCAGCCCAGGGTAACCCAATCCTACTACCAGCATGTTTCGCTTTTAGAGCAATACCAGAAGCATAATGAAACACAAAGCAGTGAAACCAATCAATAAATCAATAAACTTCAAATAAAAAAAAAAAAAAGCTTGAGCACAAAAAAGTTATTAACCTTCGTAATGTGTAAAAGCAGGCAAATAGGCAAGTCTTTCAAACAGAAGTATTTCAGAAAAGACATCCCTCCTCTTGCAGCACTAGCAAAAAGAACTACTGTAGGGCTGGCCTAGAATTTTTGCGTTTGCCAGTGTCCAATCCTCCTGGATAGGGGGTAACAAGAGTTCCTTTTTCCCTCAAGTAGAATAGGAGAATTTGTGCTATGTGAAGGGTTACAAGGTTAGCTGGACTGTTCGAGGTAATGTTTCTGCTTTAGCCTTCTGTGCATTTTAGGGAGCGCTAACTTAGCACTAAGGCAATAAAAAAAGAACATATACACAAAGCATAACCTGCTTGTTGCGAAGACATTAAAACAATCATTTGTTTAATAAAAATTGTTTCAGTTGATAGCAATGGGTCATACCTGGCCCCTGACCAGTGGCGGTAACTTGCTGTTGAGCTGTTGAACTATTGGTTGGAGACCCTGCGGTACTCGGTGGGGTCTGACCCTGTAGAAAATTGGCATTTGCTTGCCCTGCTGGAAAACCGGGGAGCAGCCGCTTAGCAACTCCTGAAAGAGTAAAGAACTCGTTATATACAGTAAATTGAAATGATTACACTTTTCAACTTACACAACAGGATCTGCAAGAAACCCTATAGTGTTATAAATATGTAGGCTGCCTAAGGTCATATTGAAAGATGCTAATGCGATGGTTCTGATGCACTGGCTTCAAACCAGTCCATCTGAAATGCTCTAACCATGTGGAGCAAAAGTTGGTCTTTACTAATTGCATGTTTATCCTAAATCACCTATTTAAATATTACAGAAGACAGACAAGATAGTAATAAATTTGAATTTTTATGATCATGTCAGACTACATATTTCTTTTTTTCAAGGTCCCCCTTAAATACAGGTTTATCTTGGCTATGCAGTTTCTCTCCATAGGGCTCCATAGGCCATTTAGAGCCATCATACTGCATTTACTACTTCAACTTTGGTTCATATGAACAAAAGTCCTCAACTTTAGTGTACAAGGGCCATGATCTGCACACATTTTAGTATTTCTTTAACAGGCAGCAGTAAATGAAGTCAGAAAGCGACTTGTATACCAAAATCTGTTTTTTATGTGTCCCTTAATGACAGGAGTTAAGGTCTCCTCATTAAAAATTCCAAGTATGGCAATTCAGCTGAGCAAAAAAAAGTGAAAGTTTGTTTACACCTTTACATTGGTCAACAGCCCTCTTACATTGGAGGATATGGGGAGAATATCATTATGCAATAAACTCCTAAAAAATTATTTTACTCTATAGTCATTTAAAGTCTTTCAATGTTTTTACTAATATCTGATCACCATCTAATGTCCAACTGCATTTTATAGCTATCACTACTATATTCACAGTCATTAAGTCAACACATTTATAACTTGATAACTTTGTAAGACATACCAGCATGAATACCCTGTGGACCCTGATTCTGCTGCATCATAAAGTTTCCTGGTGTGCTACCTTGGGGCATCACACTACTGCGGCCTGGAGAGCTTACAGTTTGTTGCTGAAAACCCTGAGGCAATGAAGTGCCCTGTCCCGGTCGTGGTCCCATGGTCTGTGGCTGGGTTTGGTTCACCGTTGGGGAGGATGCAGGGGAGCTCTGCTGGAAGGAAGAAGGAGATGAGGCAGGAGATTTAGAAAGGTGAGGTTGCTGCAATGGAGTTAGCACCCTTGGAGGTCCCCCCTGCATTTGTTTCATAGTAGGTGTGTTGAATTGGTTTGAATTGGCCATAGATGGGAAATTGGCGTGAACTTGGGATGCCTGCTGGCTGCCAAATGGATATGGAGGGGGAGGGTGGGACGGAGTCTGCACTGTTGATAAAGATGGTCTCTGTTGAAATTGTTGTTGTTGCTGAAGCGGTCCTCCTGTACTCAATGCAGACTTTTTCCACTGCGGATTGGGTGCCACAGTTCCCAAATTTGCTTGAGCTGGTGGAGGCTGCAAGGCTCCTGACGCAAGCTGATTCCAGCCTGGAGGGACAGGGACCTGTGCAGGAGCTGCAAAAGGAGGACGAATGCCTTGAGAAACTTGTTGATGTTGGGGAAGGCGAGCTTGTTGCTGAAACTGCTGAAAGTTAACTGGATTGGCTGGTCTGTTGCCCACAACAGCCTGCATTGGGTGTAGCTGAGGACCCAGGGAACCAGATGGATGGCTCTGCTGCTGAACAGTCAAACCAGACACAAGAGGATCCATGGTATCTAAGGGGAAGAAAAAGAACTTTATGAATCGTTGATACTTATCTTCTTGTATAACTGTAAAACATTAAAGCCAACAAGTGGTAAACCTATGTATTTTTTTTCTCACTAAACATTTAGAGGAACATCAGGGAAGACAAGCTAACAGTTACAGCTGCCAAAAACTCAAAGAGCCTGAAGAAACAAGACCAGCCACCCTACACATAAACAGAGAGCAGCGGTCACAAGTCCTGTTACAGAAACTTGTTGCAAAGAGCAGTAATTGTTTTATGCTGAATTACTGCACTAATCTAAGAGAAATAAACAAAAGACACCACAAATCAAGTAACAAATGAAACTCCAATGATCACAATGATGACAATGATGATCACAATTACAACAATGATGACAATGTTTGTTCAACCTACATTCTAGATTTAAAAAAAAACTGTCTTTACTGAATAAAACATGTGGTCTATCCTTACTACCCTCCTACACTACAGCGTACTAAAGAATGACAGGTACACTTTCAGCTGACTAGAAAGTATCTATACAACACCTTGCTGTGAAGGGGGTCTGGGTGTTCTAGGTGGCAGTTCAGAACTGCCACCTGCGGCCATCATAGAAGTTGAAACATGGGGACCCTGGGACATCACAGTGCCTGCTGAAACAGGGTTGTTCATCCTGATGAGGCCTAGATCATAAAAGTCAAATTATTAGTGAAATTATCATTTTTAGGAGTATTAAAAAAAGAAATTGAAATTAAATCACCTACCTGCTCTTCCTTGAACCCCAAAACTTGCGTCAATTCTCATTGCATTACTTGCTGCCATTGGTCCATTCATTCTCACCTCCTGTGCAGAGTTTTGAGCTAATGCAAGATTTATCGCTCCTTCTCCTAGAAATTAGCAGAGAAAAACAAATTATACAGTGGATCAGGATCAGGAATAAAAGAAACAACCACATCTAGGGACTGGGAAGCTGGAATATATTACATTGTTTAAATACATTTCACCCATTTAATTCAGGGGCTCCAAGAGCGCTATTCAGGATCAGACAATGAAAGCACCAGACATTGCATCAACATGTGAAAGTTCTTCTGTGAAAGTGCTTGTAGGTAGTTGATCATGAATGAGAAATAGAGCGGCTCATCAATCAAAACTCAAAGGACAGAAATAAGAAATAATCTGGCAGGTAAAACTGTTCCCATGCAGGTAATTTATATGTTCATGTAGATGTGTGTTCAGCTTTTACTGCAATGACAGCAAAATGATGTAAAAAAGCTGTCCAGAAACATTCATAATATTCCCACCTTCTATCTGGACAGAGAGAATTCCCAGGTCCCGTAGCTGCTGGTTGTTGCCCTGGGCAAGAAGACGTAGGCGCTCCGCTGCTTCCCTGGGGATGTTAAATGTGACCCGAACACTGTTCCAAGGCTCCACCTTCTGTAACTTTAGCCGGTCACACTCTAGAGACAAGATAGAAAAATCTGAATTAGGGAGGGAGATCTTCTGTTGGAGTATCCATATATTATTCACTTAATAATAATACCCAAGTAAGACTTGTGCAAGTTCTTATTTAGAATCACAATACTACATTTGGGTGAACTGAAACTTTTAGGAAAATGGTCTACACATGGAGGCTTACCTTTTTCATGCCCAAAGGTGTTTATTTATGCAGGTTTCGTTTTACGGTAGTGAAACAGCAAGACCCACACTTGTCATTAAAAAACAATACCATTAACACAAATTTACACTCTGCAATACAGCTCTAACATTAACTATAAAGAAAGATGGACTCCATGCCAGAGGAAACAAGGCATAAAGATCTAATCTGGCGGCACTGTGGCTCAGAGGTTAGCACTCTGGCCTTTGCAGCACTAGGTTCCAGTTTCGAATCTCCGCCAGGACACTATCTGCATGGAGTTTGCATTTTCACCCCGTGTTTGTCTGTCTTCTTCGGGTACTCCGGTTTCCTCCCACATTCTAAAAACATGCAGTTAATTGGCTTCCCCCCAAAACTGACCTTAGGCTTTATTAGTTACATATGACTATGGAAGGGAGATTATTAGATTGTGAGCCCCTTTGAAGGACAGCTAGTGACATGACTATGGACTTTGTACAGCGCTACGTAATATGTCCATGCTATATAAATACTGTGTAATAATAACAATAATAATCTGAATATCTAAGTATTTTGTAATATTACCTCCAGAGATGAATGCCAGGAGAGGTAAGTCGACAACTATTTCCAGTTAGCAAATCCAGGTTGACAGGCCAGGCGCTACTTTTACATAATCTTTGTAGGTAAACCATTTAAAATTCATACAAACCTGGCATGTGGGGTCCCAATTTATTAAAGTAACCTTCCAAGCATAGAAATGTGTAAACCTCTGGTGTTTAAGGACCTGACAAACTTAGCCTGAAGACTAGGAGACCATTGATGCTTACCCATGTGGATCAGCTCAGGCATTCCATGAATTATTTTTTCCAGTTTCTGCTGCAAATCCTGATCTTCAATATCCCCTTTAAATGCAACAAAGATAGTAGAGTTTCTATCTGCTCTGGGTTCATCTTCAATCCCAGAATCTTCATCCCTATCCATTTCTAGGTCAGGAGGGGACAGGGCTCGGACCTGACTTTCTCTTGGGTCTGGTAGCATAAACAGGTTCATAGCTCGGTGTCCTACGGTTATCTGTCTTTAGATATAAAAGAAAGGTTGATTATACCATGAAAAAAAAAACCTCCATGAACAGTATTTGCAGAAGAAACATGTTCATATTTCTGTTACCAATTTGAATCCAAATTCTTCCTCCTACGTTTCTAAACAGCTTGCTCTCTTCAACAGGAAGGCAGCTGCAGGCATCTTTAAACCAATTTGCAGCAGGAGTTCCCGGATTTACCCTACTGAGAAAAAAAAATACATTAACATTAAAATGCATATTATGTTACAAGGCTTAAATGTGCAATCTTCACTAATGCACAGTTGTGGTGGTTTACATTAAAAACCAAATCAAACAATGACTCAAACTTTTAAAGCAGAATAAACCTATGAAACGTCCTCCCATTTTTCTCTTTCATTTGATTGTTGTGGTAATCACTGTTATCCTTACACACTTGTGTATATGTGACAATCTTCTAAAGAAATGGGTCTACACATCATCAATTAGCATGGCCAGGTCAGACACATGGGGGGGGAAGAAGCCTTATGATGCACAAGAGGGAAGAATAATATCATACCAGAAACATGTCCCTTCTGGAACCCTTCTACTAATAGTTTTGTGACTACAATAAAATTCTGATTGGCCTATGAGACAAATAAAAGGTGAATCCCAGATTGTAACACACATATAAATCTATCTTCCTTTACATATCAAGGACTAAGGAAGAAGGTATGCACACGCATACAATAAATAGTTAAAGCGTTGAGAACTTAGTAGCTGAATAAAATGGTGGTCTAACAGTTAACAGATATTTACTATAAGGATCAATATTAATTTAAAACAAAAAGTCCATGGCTATATTTTTCAAACAACAAAAGGAAGAGAAGTTCTTGATGGCCAAAGAAAACAAAAAAAATCCTTTTTTTTTTTTTTTTTGGTATACACATTTTGTTATACCAAGCATGTCAAATTCCAACAAAACGAGGATAATCTTGAGAAGCCACTTTATTTTATTGAGGGCAAAGTTTCACAACAACAAAATGACTCCAATGCTTATCATCACATCAGTGTTAGTTTCCTATATCACTCTGGAGATGTAATGCTGAGATTTCAGTGCCGAGTTACTGGTTCTGCCCACCTGCTGTGATCATTTTTTTCCCCCATTTAAAAAATTGCAAGTTATAACATCAACAAGTGGAAGATGTAATTGTTCAGAAATAAAACTAATGACTGAAATCGACAAAGGATCGCCCCCTCGCTTGAGAACTCAATCCGGTGTAACCAATCTACTCCACTGCACTCCAAGCTACATAATTTGCTTCTACCTGTAATCAGTTGTAATCATTTTAATTAGTTCAGCAAAAAATTGCTTTTTCTGGAGAATTCCAGGGCTTGGTAGTTCAAGTAAAGGTAAACAACTACAGGTCTTACGCTACGTACACACGTCAGATGATCGTCCACGGTCGACCGTAATGAAGGTGAAGGGGGAGAAAGAGCAGTGGGGTGCTGCTCTGTCGACCCGCCCCTCCCCCTTCATGGAGCAAAAGAGCGCTGTATGTACAGCACTCGTTCATGCATTGTGCAGTCTTTTGTCATTGGAAAGGATCATGAAAGATCCTTTCCAATGACAATTATTGCACTTGTGTACCCAGCCTTAAGGATATAGCTGTGAACAGGCACAACTCAGGAGATGGGTATCAAACAAATTCAGGCCTTACCTATCTCTAGGAACACAGTAAGGTCGGTCATTACAATGTACAAAGTGTTTAGTACTACTAGGACCCGCTCCACAAAAGGCTAGTCACACACGTGCAATAACTGTCTTTAGAAAACCACTAACGACAGATTAACGAATATTCACAATTATTTTGAACAATCGTATAGTGCACGATTCTGTACATGCTGTACCGATACATTCAAATATAATCCACCAATAATGTACACACTGGATACCATTGTTTGAATGATGCAGGGAGTGATGTGTACAGGAGAAAGTGTACCGCAGAAGCATCCACGATCACTAAACGACCGAACACACAATAGATAGTGAACGATCGTCGCCCGTCGGATCTGCCAGGACGGTAGTTCATTTCCAGCGGCATTCCTCATTCATCGGCGTCGTTGGCCTGTCATTGTGCACTTTTTTTGTGTGTGTACGTAGCCTAAGATTGCCCTTTCAAACTTAATAAAATAGAAAAGAGATAACTGGTCAGAGAAGCTACCAAGAGGCCTATGACAACCTATTGAATCAGTTG
>NC_092860.1:15360977-15370548 GCF_032062135.1 Pyxicephalus adspersus
AGGATAATAGGAAAATAACATCAGATTTTTTCAGAAAACCTGCTGTCCTCTACCAAAAATTGGTCAGTGGGAAAAAGGTTCTAACAAAAACACACGGATGAATAGAACAAAATGTATATCTGCAATTTTGCCAACAGCACTAAATGATGTACAGTTATGCAAACTTTGTGACTCAAGAGAGTGACAACAAATTACACAGCACATAAAATGTCATGTATAAATCAAGCACTAAACTGTGAACACCACACTCTGATGTGCCTATACAAATCACTAAAGTAAAACCTAACATGAATTTTCTGACCCCAAAGACCTTTGTCAACCAAAAATCTTCAAAATATTTTATAACAATGTCACAGTGGCCACTTGTGTCCAACCAGTATTACAACATCTTTGCTATTCTATACTGATACATCAATAATTAAACACCTTTTTTGAGTATTAAACATTTTACATAAAAGCTTTTTGACACAAAAGAGCACAGACCAATATAAAATCTGTGATTGTATCTTTGTTGTACAGTATTCTAGTGCAAAGAATCTTATCAGTTACTCTAGTCAAGGATCAGTTTGTTAAGCTTTAAATGATAATACAAGTAAATGTGCCTTGGCTCCCCAATTCATCTTTAAAGATCCTGCATTTGCTTATGTGCATTTCCATACAATTGGACTACATCTGAAAAATCCACTATGCAAATTAAACTTTAGGACATTAGTATTTATAGGACTTCAGTGTTCTCCCCAGCCCCTCCTAGCTGGGAGCACCACCCGGCACTTTTCAGTAACCACCGGGCTGTTTTTTGGATGATTACTAATGAGTTGTGTCACAATACAGGGGCTACCAAACACCTACAATTTCTTCTCACCCAGTCCACTGGACTTGTATTCATGAATAATATTTTAAAATGGAAAGATGGCCCAAGGTGGATGACAATACATGAGGATTCTGAGGTCCTATGGTATCTTAGAAGTCCTAATAAACGCCTGGAGTTAGTTGAAGGTAAAAGTTTATCAACCAAGGGCAGCAACACTGTAGGTTACCTTTCTCAACCTTTCTAACATGGGGGAACCCTTGAAACAAATTTGAGGTCTTGGGAGACCCCCACTATAATTACTATATCACAGTATATTAGTGTGCTGGTCCTAGAGAACCTCAGAACCTCTTTCATTGCTGGTTCATGTGAAGAATGTCACCCTTACAGAGAGCCAAAAAAATCATTGATATCAGTGGTAACTTTCCTAAGAGGTACATATTGCTAATCACTCAAGGAACTTCTAGAATCTTCTGGATAAACCCTAAGGTTCCACAAAATACTTGTTAAACACTGTTTTAGGGTATCATTTGGTCTCCTAAACAGCAGTTTTATTCAGTAGCCGGCCACATGCCAATGATACTTCAATGATTATCCGCCCTAATCCCATTTTGTGATGTTGCATTTTGTTGTGCTTTCTGCAAACTGGCTGGCTGTCCTTCACAAACTGCACTTCTATGTCAATGATCATTTATGATGTAACTTCTCTCTACAAAATTGGGAAATTTTTGCAATTGTTATGCAACTAATCTCTTCTTCACAGCAGTTACAGAATACCCAGCCTTCATGATCAATGCTCCCCCCAGCCATTTAACTGCTGGCCAGGTAAAAAGCATTGCTTAGCATTGGTTGCCAATAGCAATCCCGGCTTCCCTTACACATGCTGGGAATCAATGAACTCCCACACGGGAGTTACATCATCCCGGCCCAACTAAATAGGATGCCCAAAGATCATCTGAAGGAAGAAAAGAAAGAAGATGGTGGTGCCCTGTGAGAGAACAGGGATAGGTGAGTATCGTGGGTTTTGTTCCAATTTAGGTGACAGTGGAAAAAGTACTTATACATACCAGGGGAAAAAAAGATCCCCTAAAGGCTATAACTCACGTGATCCTGTCCATAGCAAAAACTCACAAATGACTGATTGATAAAAGCCCTGCTCCTATGGAGTTGCACCCTTACCAGCTAGGGAGAGAGATTCAGGACCATTATGGACCAGCAACAGAAGAGGCATGAGGTGTTTTCACAACAACAAAAAAAACCTTTCTGGTTTTCTACCTTTTTGTTGAGCTTGAAATCCCAGTTTGCCTACCTGCGGCAAGACAAAAAGCCAAAAAAGGAAACTGGCAGATCGCCCTTGGCAGCAGATCTTTGGCACTGGGCATGCTAACAAGCTCCAGTAATACAGTCCCTGTTATCTGCTCACTGGCTCATTGATAATTAAGTGGTACTAAGTTTTACATTTGCACGATCAGTCATTATTATTATTAGGCATTATTATCAGATTATAATGCGTCCTTAATGCCTGACTGCCCCGGGCTTTTGAGCAGCGTCGGCTTTGGTTGCCAGGCAATCCCGGCTTCTCTTGAATGTGGGATGAATTAAATCCCAGACGCCTGCACAGAAGCCACAGTATCCTGGTACAGCCAAGATGGGTGAAGATTGTCCAGAAGACAAATAGGAGACGCTGGTGGCGGAGTACCGCACTGAGTCGCGCAGATTGAATTCTGCTTCAATAGCCTAACCCAGAGGTGGGGCAGATACGGCCTAGCCAGTATTCCAGTCTGGCCTAAAGCCCCCCTAGTTATTTATTGTTGGATCCGGCCTAACTGAATTGTCGCGAGTTCCCACGATATCATTGATTATCCCGCACAGTAACCCCAGTTACTATGCCTAAAGAGCAAAAGCAACGCGCAGCTACCAGTCTCCGGAAGGTTGACCTCGAACGTGTTGTGTTCAACCCGGAATGGACTGATAAATTATTCTTTGTCCAACGAAGCAACAAAGCCCTGTGATTAGTGTGCAAAGACACCAACAACACTTTCAAGCGGTCGAATCTCAGGGGGCATATCGATGCCAAGCATGCATACACTGTTTGTGGGTTTCCTCCAGGCACTCCAAATTCCAAAAACATGCAGTTCAGTTAGTTGGCCATAGACTGTGGTAAAGCCATATGACTATGGTAGGGACATTAGATTGTGAGCTCCTTTGAGGGACAGCTAGTGATATGACTATGGACTTTGTACAGCGCTGGATTATATGTCGGTGCTAAATAAACACTATGTAATAAAAATAAGCCTCTCAGTCCCATGAGGATACGATCCCCCCTCATCGACAGAATGGGGGCAATCTCTATATTAACCACTAACTAGTTTAGTGGTCAATTGAGGAAAGAAAAGGTCAGATCTTTAACAACTCACATTCGCAGAAGTGAATCATTTGCCTACAGCGTTGGGCATCCTCTCCACAATGGCAACACAGCCCCTGCTACCTGATTAGTTGCTATGGGCAACACAGTCACTTCCCTCCAACACTTGAGGCCCATAACATTTTATTTATACATTGATGGATGCAGTGCACATACAGGAGGACACCATACACCCCTGCACAGTGCTGAGACTACTGTACACTCATAAACCCAGCTCTGTGCAGATCACCACACAACTACATGGCGACTCAACGTCCTCTGCATCTATGCAATATAATAGAGGGATGTATTCCACGGGATTTCCCTCCTGTTATAAACACAGAAGGCCTCATTTATCATGCACCCACTTCCCCTCACCCCGGTTACACCGGTTCCCTCACCTATGACCGGACCCTCGGCTCCTTCCGCTCCCGGGAACAACGAAAAAGCAGCGAGGCCTAGATGATACCACTTGGCGGGGGAACGGGGACCTCCTCGGTCGGCTGAAGCATGAGGCAAGGGAAAACAGAAAGCGAAGCGAACAGCAACCCCCCTGGAAAAATGGTACAGCCCACTCGACCAATGGCGAAAGAGACCGTGACGTCTGTGCAGGGCATCGGGGAGGGCGGGGCTTGGTGCAGGAGTGGGCGGGGTCGATTCACGAAGTGGGGAGGCGAAGAAGCAAGGTGATGGCAATGGATTGCGGGTGGACCTCGCTGGGGGCATCCAAACCAAGCTGATTACCTGTACTGGCTCAAAAGTATATTTATTAACAAGTACTGATCACTTTTAATCTCAGAAAACAGTATGGAAGCGTTAAATACACCTATCTTGTCATTTGTGTGCCATTGGGGAAATTTCTCTTCACTTCCTGTCTTCTAGACAAAACAGGAAGTAAGAGGAAATATACAAATATACTCTCATGGTGGTAACAAATACACAAATATTACTATACGGAACAAAAACTACTCATTTGATTGGGTAGGTAAATATCAGTATGTTCAAGATTTTAACCTGAATTGTTTTTTTAATCTCTGGTAAAAAAAAAGGATCAATACATATGGCCACTTGTAGGGTGCGGTTTCACTGGTGCTTTCTGCTACATGTGCTTAAACATAAAAACTCATCATCACATCAATTGCTATTTATTGTACAGCACTGTGTAATATGTTGGCGCTAAATAAAACCTGTTTAATAATAATAGGCTGTCTTGCCATTCATTCCTAATGGCACCTTCCAGCACACAGCTGTACAGTGTGTTATTGTGCATTGTGTGAACTGGGCTTTTAGAGTGCAGCGCGCATGATATTCAGTGCTGGGTATCCCTAATGCATTGTGTGCTAACCAAAAGGCCAACACACCTACCTGTAATATTATTATTATTATTATTATTATTATTAATAATAATATTAAACAGGATTTATATAGCGCCAACATATTACGTAGCGCTGTACATTAAATAGTTGCAAATGTCAGATACAAACAGTGACACAGGAGGAGGAAAGGACCCTGCCCAGAAGAGTTTACAATCTCGGAGGTGTAGGAATACCTCTAGTGTATTAAAGCTATATATATATATATATATATATATATATATATATATATCACTTTACTGGTAAAAAGCCCTTGATCCCACCACAAACCGAGCCCTTGAGTCCCGTGTCATCCCGGCTTTTTTTCTTCTTTACAGGGCGGACGGAACAGTGGGTTCCTCTTACATCACCCAATCTTTCTCCGCGATGCATAAGATTGAGTTTTTTTTTACATTCTAGGAAAGCCCCCGATGACACATGCCCAATCTCAGGCATGGGCAGAAGGAGCAGCCCGCAGCCTCCTGGGATATGTAATGTAGGTATCCAAGTGGCGCCTGTTTGGAAGGACTGTCCTTCTCTCACTCTCAACTGTCCCACATTTTGTTCTGACATTTAGACCTCCATCTAAAGATACTATTGAATTATCTAAACCAGGGGTGCCCAACAGGTGGATCGTGATCTACCGGTGGATCGCCAAGGCAATGCAAGTAGATTGCAGAGCCCTGCCTTTCAAAATAAACTCTACCACACACAGGAGTTATTAAGTCCAAGTTTTTATTGTTGGTAGATCATTTTGACTTGGTCATTTTAAAAGTAGCTCACAAGCCAAAAAGTGTGGGCACCCCTGGTCTAAAGTGACCTACTACTCTAAACCATTCATTTAACCTCTGTGTTATAACATCATGTATTCTCAAAGCCAATGTAAAGAAAAAACAGTGGTGTAAAATGCATCTTGTAGTTATACCTAATCATATGTCACAACGGAACTTATGTATACGGTATTCAGCTGCAGAGTAATAAACTAACCAAAGGCTGATAGCGTTGCATCATCCAGTGTACCATATGGCATCGGAATAATTTTCTATGAAGCCATTCAAGGTGACAACTCAAATCTTTTAGGAAGCATACATTTATTGGCCCTTTTTTTACATACACAATTAACTATCCAGCCAATCACATGGCAACAACTCAATGCATGTAGACACTGTCAGGATGACCTGCTGAAGGTCAAATTGAGCATTAGAATGGGGAAGAAAGGTGACTTTTATGTGACATGGTTGTTGGTGCTAGGTAGAGTATTTTAGAAACTGCAGATCTGTTAGAATTTTCACACACACAAGGGTTTACAAAGAATGGAGAGAAAAAAGGAAAATATCCAGTGGGTGGAAATGCCCTGTTGATGCTAAAAGTCAGAGAATAGCCAGACTGGTTGGAGCAAAAAGAAAGGCAACACAAATTAAAACCAAGGTATGCAGAAGAGCATCCCAACAAGTCTAACATTAAAAAGGAACTAAACTCAAAATCCCCAAAACACAAAAAATACACTTACCTTCAATCCCACAGAGGTCTCTTCCATCGGATCTCGCATCGTCCCGGCATCCGTCTTCGGGCCGGCGTTCCGGGTGCCGCCATCTTCACCTCTTCTTCTGGGTTCTTCTGCCCTATATCACCAGACCCAGGCGTGAGATCAGGTGACGTAGGTTGGCAAAAAACTTCGATTTCACTGCACATGCGTGGAATCTGCAATTTTTCATGAAAAGGCTCCTACTGCGCATGCCCGAGATGTTCAGGCATGCACAGAAGGAGCACCCAAGAGCCTCCCGGGATGCGTGACGTAGGTATCCTGGGAGGCTTTGCCCTCCTATTCTTTCTCAATCGCCTAGTCGATTGAGAATTACGGGCTGGTGCTGCACCCTTTGTTTTTAAAAAAGTGTGTTGCACTTAAAAAAAAATGGCACAGCCCACCTTGGTATTTTTGCTGATCATGTCCATCTCTTTATGACTGCAGTGTACCAATCTTGGAATGACTTCTCCCAGTGGGATAACACCATGGCACAAAGCTCAAATCATTTCAAAATGATCTGTAGACTGTGACAATGAGTGCACTGGACTCCCATAGCCTCCACATTTACCAGATCACCATCCAAGACAGAGCCTCTTTGGAATATGGTGGAACGGGAGATTCATATCATAGATTTTCAGCCCACAGATTTGAATTGTAAATGTGTAATGCTATCATGTCAATATGGACCAAAATCCCTGAGGAATATTTCCAGCACCTTCCATGCCACAAAGTTTCCACAATTCCGAAGGCAAAATGTAGTCCAACACAGTACTAGCAAGGTGTACCTGATAAAGTGCCTGGTAGGTGTAAAGCTTCTGATATAGAGCAGTGAGCTGTATTGACAGTGGATCTACACTGATTACACTTTCTGTAACCTGTAGGCCTGTGCTATGAATACAACAACTTAGTTTTTAATTGTGCAGAACACCACTGGACAATGTTTAGGCATGTGGGACCCCCTACCCCGCTGCCCCTTCCAGCATGGTGCCCTATGCGCACACAGGTTAGATAATATAGCATAAGGCAGACAATGAACACATATCCATCATTAGTAAATTTGTACAAAAATAACTAGCATCAGAGTAGAAAAATAAAGTGCAGTGTACATCCTGCTCTGAAAAATTCTATTTTGATATGGTGACAGGTTTGTATTCCTTTAGGCAAAACTGTTTTATAGAATGTGGAGCCCATGGTCAGGGCCAGGCAAAGGCACAAGAAGTGTCCACTTTTGGTGCTGTGGTACAGGTGGTGCAGGTAAAGTGGTAGCCATGTATGCCAATACATTGCCAGCCAGCCTTTATAATGATGCATATCAATGCCAAGAACCAGAGACATCCCTGCTATGGACATATGACAGATTTTTATGACTACACGGAATCTAGCAGTTGTGGCTTTGTCTTGAGAGAGGTAAATAAAGGTAGTGCGCAGTGTTATGACTCATTTTGACCCATACATGTTCTAGCACAAAGGTTGTATACCATGCAAACTTTTTCGTTCCCAAACAGGACCTTTACCAAGTTGCACTTTTTCCAAAGCAGGCTCATACCGAGGTACCACAGTATTAGTTTTGTGTTTAAAAAATGTCATTAGTCCTAGGGCACAATAATGAGGACTATATTTTACAGCTGTACACCTTCTCCTTATAGACAGTAAACAAGACAGAGGGTGGACAGTTTACTATGACGTATATTAGATACAGACAGGTTACTGATTGCCCTGCTATGTGTAGAAATATACTAGCTGCTGAATGATGGATTAATAAGGTTCTCTCTGTACAGCTACAATGGATTTGTCTGCTGCAGTATCACGTGTTATTTATTGTCTTCTGTCCTCCAGTGTCCAGGTGCTTACCAACACCCACTAGCCATGTCCCTGATCTCCTATTGCAACACCCACTGAAGGTTTTAGAAGTCTGTTCAAAACCAGAATAATCCCTGCAATTAGATCTTTCACCATCTGTGTACAATGTCAGCCCACTTGTGACTGTTGTCCGAAATTATTGTTAATTATTATCCACCAACGTCATTGTTGTTCATTAATAGTCCATTGTGTCAAATTACCAATGGCTGTCCAATATAAATTGACAATATTTTACTACTAAATAACAATGCAGCAGCAGCAACAGGAACCTGTCAAGGGTAGCAATATGGAAGCTGTCTTTGATTTGTTTTAAAGGTGCAAATTAGGTGTTTTCATCTTAATCCGCATTCCAATGCCAAATGAGGCATACACATGTCAGGGGATGAATGTGTATTGTTTACTTTTGTCATCGGTGGTGCCATCTAATCAAGGGAATACCTTCGAAAATCCCACTCCAACATTGGGCCTGATTTATTAAAGCTCTCCAAGGCTGGCGAAGATACACTTTCATCAGTGAACCTGGGTGATCCTGCAAACCTGGGATGGATCAGCTCCAGAATTAAAAACATTTTCTAACAAATAGCAAATCCATTCCAGTCTGGTAAAAGAAATAGAGCCTGCAATTACCACACTGACAAATATGTAGCATAAATTGCTGATTGAAGCTGTAATCAAGTTGTAATCTGTTGCCATATTTTTAACTGTTCCACCTCTCAGCAGTTCTCTGTGGGGTAGTGGTCAGGATCAAGATGTGAACAACAGAGCCACTCCGGCAAGCTCTGTTCTTCAAAGCTAGGTGTTTTCTCTAGCAGAATTTTCATGGCACTAGTTACAGAACAGGTAGATTTGTTCCCTAAAAACACTTTTGCTAAGAAAACAAACCCATCAGAACAGTGCTTTTCAACAAATGTTACTTGGAGCCCTAGGCTTCCTCCAGAAATTGATTGGAGCCCCCTACAAAATGAGCAATTTGTGCCTTTCAGGCCAGTTTAAGTGACACCAATGATCTTTTTGGCTATCTGTAAGGCTGACATTCTTCACACTGACCACCACACTAATATATTGTGAGATATAGTTATTATAGCAGGAGTTCTCCGAAGTCCTGAAAGTTATTTCAATGGTTTCCCAAGTAAAAGGGTTGTGAAAGACTGCATTGGAAACACCTTTTCCCGTTTCGAATAGTAAACTGTGCAAAGCCAGCTTTTAGACCCCCCATTTAATCTATTTGCATATCTCCTAATATTATGAAATGAGGTATAACTTGTAACACAAAAAATGTAGAGACAAGACACATTCCTGCCACAACCCCAATCAGGGGGATTTAAAGTGCATTTATGTGCCAATGTAATGTGCGGCATAATATGTGTCAACGTGTGTGAGCGAATGCATTATACTAGTGGGAACAAACTGTTAATGTGTAAGGACTATAGTGATGAAGGGATTGGCTTTAAAAAGGGGAACAGTTCATGGAAATGAAGGGCAGTTATTCATTATGTATCAAATGACAAATAGATAGAACTAAGCTGAGTCAAAGTCCACATGATAGCAGACTGGGCTCCAGCTCCCATCTCTCATCCAGTAAAAACATGCCTCCTAAAGCTACGTACACACTTCCAATTATT
>NC_092860.1:15371526-15400956 GCF_032062135.1 Pyxicephalus adspersus
ATACAGCCTGTATCGATCAAATGTTCGTTCATCGCGCATGCTCAGAACATGCACGATCACTGAACGACCGTACACACGATAGATGGTCAACGATCGTCGTCCAATCTGATCCGCCGGTCCGGTCGTTCATTTCCAACGATTATCCTCGTTCGTCGGCGTCGTTGGTTACTTTTTTTACAAACGATTTTTGGCTAATCGGTCGTTCGTCGTTCATTTCCAACGATAAAAATTGGACGTGTGTACGCAGCTTAAGTTCCAAAATTTGCAATCTGTGAAAAGGTATTTCTATCTCTGTCCCCAAGCTTTTCCTGCTACTGAAATTGTTAAATAAGTCATCCTAAAGGTATCTTGTCTCCTGCAATAAATAACCCACAGTAGCTATGGGACATTGGAACGATGCTTACCCTTCTAAAGACAGAGCCACACGAAAAGCAAATGTGTCATACTGTTTATCCTTCCCACTGAACAGATGCAAAATACACATATTCATCCCCAATAATTACAGAGCATATTTTTACACAAACAAATGGCACAGTGACATATGCTAAAAAGACATCATTTGTTTTTACAATATGTGCAAAGTCAACATCTTTACTTTAATTTTGTGAACAGATCTTACATGTGCAAAAAGCCATCACACTGATGTTAAAGGTGTACATATTACTATGATAGGTGTTAACAGAAAGTAAACAATATGTCACCAGTTTTACACTTGGCATATCAGCCTTTGCTTGCTTTGGCCTATGTGTTTGGGTTTTTAGTGTTTACCAAGTGTTGTGTAGAAAACAAAATGTAAAAAAGATGAATTTATCCAAAAGTACAAGAATAATTAGAAAAGTCATTCTAGTCGGGTTAGAGAAACTATAGTTACTTTTGAGTAAGGGGGAGAAGTCACTATACTATAAAGTGCTTCGCTTTTGCTTCCTAAAGAATAACATTTAAGAGACATTAGGCCAAAAGCTGGCCATATAGAGGCTGATATGAAGCTTAAAAAGTTAAAAATTTAAAGTTGGACTCTCAATCTGAAATCTAAATTCTGACGAAAAGGTCCCTTAAGTTTTTGCCAACAAATATGTAATATGGAGGACTAACTACAGAATTCATTCAGTGTATATCCAATTTGGTATTTTGTGTTGCATAGATGAATCTAAAGGAGACCAGTGTTCTCCCCAGCCCATCTTAGCTGGGTGCACCACCCAGCAGTTTTCAGTAACCACCCAGCAGTTTTTGGGAGGTAACTGATGAGTTGGGTCACAATACAGGGACTGCCACTAGCTTACAATTTCTTCCCATGCAGCTTAAAAAAAATTCTGGGTTGAACACTGGAGACTGTGCAGTCAAAATGGATTTCTGGCTAGACAAGCTGTTGCTCACAGGAATACTACATGAACTCTGCATGGGTAAAAACAGAACTGACAACTTTTCCATGTGATTTAAAGTTATAGGCGCTTCTGACAAGGTGTTCATTAAGGTTCAGGGTTCTGGGCAGGCATTTTGAGTTCCCCCCAAAATTCAACAACCCAATGCCATATGGATCTGGCCTTGTATACAAGAGCAGTCATGCTAGAACAGATAAACGTTTGCCACACTGTATCTTAGTATGTCTCCACATACCTTTAGCTATATGTGTGACATTTTTGACTATATAGTGTAAAGCAGACTGCAATATTTGTGGCCAGTCTAGGAGTTACTTACAATAATCCTAAAGCTAATCTTAAATCCTTAAAAAATTGTCACAATTGGGTCTTCCACTACTGCCTTATATTTCACCAAAAAACACTAAAATTTGTGTAAAAGTGTTGGTTTTCTAAAGTCAAAACTTCAACAGGGCATTGAGCTGTGCGGGCATTGAGCTTTGAACATCACATGTTCTTTAATACCTAAAAGAACTGCTTTTAGGGGTCCAGAGAAAAGTGCTAAAATGGTTAGAACCGGCACATTATACTGCTAGCAAACAGATAAAGAAAAGTTACTTCTTTTTACTAACTTTTTAAAATATCCACTGCATTTTGGGGGTTCAGAAGGCTGTTTTCTGTGATTTTGGAACTCCCGAATTCACACAATTTTTTGACCAGACCTTTAAATTAAGCTGGTACTCGGAGGGCTAAGTCAGGACCCCTTGTGCACATGAAAGCTGTCTTACAGGGAACTGTCAAACCAGATTGTTATACCTCCATAAAACATTCCTTAGTTGTTACTCAGCAGTGGCAATTTACTGTGGAATTTTCCATAAACTTTTTTCAATTGTGCAGAGTAGAGCTGGGTTAATTCAAAGTTTTTGCCACATTTCATGACCGTTAAAACAGGTCCTATCCACCCCTGTAAACTGAAACCCCTTTACTTCTCCTCAGCCTCCATCCCCACCCAGAACTGGATATTAATTGTATTCCTATGAAGAATCTATTAGAACTAATAACATGGAAAGACTGCAGGCCTTTAATTTTATTCAGCCTCTAATTTAGAGCTCCATTCCAACTGCTATCAGTTTTTTAGGAAATAAATATAACATTTTATCTCTTGTTTTGACAAAATATCTACCAGTGACTAGCCAGCATATTGGACTAAATAGCTTTCAAACACAGATAATAAATTTAGTTTAATTGAATTAAAGAAACATTATATAGATTTCAGATTTGGTCCTGGAGATGCTGATAGACATGTCACTGCGGTGTATTCAAGAACCTTGAAAATTGGTCTTAACTCTTTAAAAGCCATTGTGAAAGTTCATAGGGTTTTGGCTTGGGTATTCATATTGTTTCTGTTTCGTAAGGGAAATCGGTGTATATCTGATCAGGTGTTGTTACAAAATGGTGGCTGCTTCTGCATCACTACTCCGAGGGTCTTTGATGCCGATGATCAGATCATTGCTCCTGCGTGAACCATGGACCAAAGACAGGATGTGTGTCTGGTCTAGCCGATGTCCTCGCAATTCCAGGCCTTGGGTATCGTTTTCAGGAAAATCACCTAATGACAAATGCATTTACACGGCAGTATTAAATTTTTTTAAATACAATAAATTGTTTTTCTCATATTTCAGCAATACAGGAGAAGACAGGAGCAAAAGGGGGCAGTCCTGGACTAATGAGGATAAGTTGGGGGATACTATGCTTTTTTGTGCAAGTACATATAAAATGTTTAAAATGTGCATATAAACCAAAACATTAGGGTGACACCACATCTTCTACGATAAATTCATACATTTTAATATGCAAACCCCCTAATTTATTAAAGGTCCTAATGTGGCTGATTGGTTTAAATAATACCAATCCTCTTGCAGTTCCTTTCTCTTCGTTTTTTTAAGGTTTAAAATCCCAATTCTTTTAAATACACCACCAATACACATTGTCCTTCGCCCCATGCCATCCTCAGACAATAGTACTGCTCATAACTTTATTATAAAGGTAACTAATGAATATTTTGCTCATATTAGTGCTGGTCTGCAATGTCCCTGGTGGTTTGCAATCTGTAAGGCCTGCCATCTCCTGTCCTGATCTGTGCACTCAATCTAACTCAAGCCTGTTCCCTGCCTAATGACATCACCCACAGGGACACAGAAAGATAAAAATAAACTGACAGGGGTGTTAACCCTTCCCCACTCTATCTGAAACTGAAAAACAAATACCACCTATTAAAAATGTACTTTGAATTTTTTGGTAATTACAAATATGACTCCAGCTCCCTAACCTCACCCACAGGACTTCCACTATGCAAGTGGCATAAGTAGCTCAAAAACCCTAACGTTAACTTAAGCTATCACCAGTCTGACATACAGTGTGGTAGAATGTTTAAATAATAATTTGGCTGTTCACATATAGATATTTCAACCTTAACAGTGAATCAATTCCATGTTATGAGAGATAGATTTAAGAACTTAAAGACAAAATATACAGTGCAGCAGAATATGTGCAATTCAGGTTCAAGTAAATTAAGCGGCATACTGACTTTCCTAGAGAAGTTAAATGATTAGTTTTATATGTTGACTGGAAATGGCTGGGCAAGTAGAAAGTAAATGTTTAGAGGATGGATATGTATCCATGCAGCCAGATGATGCCTGCATAGTCAATTGCCCTTTTATATCTACGGCCATCTTAACATTATTATTATACAGGATTTATATAGCGCCTACATATACGCAGCGCTGTACATTTAATAGGGGTTGCAAATGACAGACAGATACAGACAGTGACACAGGAGGAGGAGAGGACACACAAAACAATACATGCACAATAAAGTAAAATTAGAGACAACTCACTATCAATTTGCAAGAGGTTAGTATCAAGGTCTGGATGCAGTCGTCCTAGGGATATGCTGTCACTCAGATTCTTGTTAAATGATAATACATTTAGCAGGACCTATAAACAAAACAAAAAATAAGACAATTATTTTTTACAGGGCCACAATGAAGCTATCACTCTCCTGAAAGTTGACATCATTACATATTGGGCCTAATTTATTAATGTTCTCCAAGGGTGGGGAGGATATACTTCCCACAATGATGCTGGGTGATCCAGCAAACCTGGAATGGATTTCTTAAAAGTCATTTGCTATTTGTTAGCAAATGTTTTCAATCCTGGACCAGATCCATTCCAGGTTTGTTAGATCACCCAGCTTTACTGATAAAAGTTTATACCCTGCAGCTTTGGAGAGCTTTAATAAATCAGGCCCATTGCTGTTTATTCAGAGGAAGTGGGCAGAGATTAAAACAGCAATTGGAGGTAACCTTAGATAACTATTGGGACAAGCACTTACCCCTGTATGTATGCTCCCATGTATTCAAAGGGTAAGTGACAATTTTTAGCTATCAGCTGCCCTAAAAATAGTAAAATATGTAATCAGGGAGTCCCTTTGTAGTGCGTGGTGAAGGTTGGAATTGTTATAACAGGAACAGTGCTATACTGTATGTTTAAAAAAAACCTTTGGGAATATGTTTTTCTGTCATACCTGAGTAATGCCAGACAGTGCCCGTTCTCCATTTGATCCTCCAAGGGAAAGGTAGGTACCACAAAGACCTTGTGCAGGCCTAACCACTGTAGGAAGCAGGAAAGAAAGGGGTCTCTTTCCAGGTTCAACAATGTTCTGCTGCAGGGAAAACAAGTAAAATAATGTTTACCTTGCAAATTTCATAAATGTAGTATTTTCACAAAATAAAGGATCTGAAAGAGCTGATCATGTCATGCTCCCTGCCTGTTAAATACCAAAGCTTCCCATATATCTAATAACTACTGAACAGCTCAGCTTAATACAGAGCAGGGAAGAGCTAGAACCTCTGTAGGGGCACAGAATGTAACAAAAAGTATATCCTATGTGGGCCTTGGATTAATACTACTACTGTCTTTGCCAGCATTAGGTTCTCTAGTGCGTAAAGTATATGTGAAGCTAAAGAAGTTTTCAAATTTTCAAATACATTTGAAAACATTGTTTGCAAATACAACAAGGCAAAAGAAAATGTATCCAAAGTCAGTAGGACCTCTCCCTTAGAAGTCACCGAAATAAAAGTCCACATTGGAAGATTTCTTCTCCAGTTCTGGTTTTAACTGTAAAACTTTGTACTTCCCCTTACTAATATGCCCACTGCAAGTGGTCACCAGAAAAAAAGAGAGAAAGTAATTCTTCCAAGCAAAGACATAGACAGCAATAAAGAGCTGAAAGAGGTTCTAAACTTTGCCTACTCCATCTGATGAATCCCAATAAGAAACTTAGGTCCAGCAGTCTAGTAGGTGGCTTTGCATGTGAGAGGCGCACTCTGGAACTTGCACAATAACCAAAAAACAGGGTTAGTATTGAGGTTGAAAGCTTTTTAATCAATGGTGGCATATAGTTGACATATTTCTGCTTTAGGATTGAAACCCCTTCAGGGTTGCATCCCTTTACAAATAAAGTGGTCAGTACCACTGGACCTAAGTTCCTTATTGGGCTGCATACTCAGTTGTTTGCTAGGCCAGATGCAGGATTGGATCTCTCTTCTTCTATTCCTTGAGTCATGCACCAGACGGGCTTCCTATGTATCATTTGTGATATTTCCCCTGAAGAAGCAGGCTCGTCCTACAAACCGCGTTGGGCTATGCAAATATCACCTTAATATTATTTTTACTTAGATGCTAACCCGATCTTAGTTGGTGCTTTACAGTTTGTTTGGTTTTGGTATTCTGTTGTATTTGTTTTGTGAGTTCACATGTATCATGTTACTGCCATATTAGGCTTTGATTGTAATACTTATTACAAAGTAAGCTTTTTGGATATTTTATAAAGAATATTGAGTCACACAACTCCCTGCTTTTCTGGAAGTCTCACTTCCTTGGGTATACTGTTGTAAACCCTTTTTCTTTGATTTTACTCTTTGATCTGATGCTCATCAAGGCATTTAGATATTTGCAAGAGCCCGGCCACTGCTTGCATCATGGCTGAAACTGGAAGTAAACCCTGCTATACGCACCTGTCCCCCGTTCCATTGCAGGGCACCACCATCTTCTTCCTTCTACTCTTCCTAGCTGAATTCTTCAGCCATCTTGACTGCAAGTGTAAGGGAGTTCATTCAGTCCCAGCAAGCACAGGGGAAGCTGGGTTTGACAGTTCACCAGCGCAGGCAGGCGGGCAAGAATGATTACTGAAGATAGAACATTGCCTGTACCTTTCTGCAATAATGTTCTGCCGGATTCACACTTTTTAAAAGTGGACTTTTAGTTGTGCTTGAAGGTTTACGAGAGGATTATTGAGGTAGTCTATTCCAGCGGTCACAACTGGTGGTCCACAAGAAAATTTTGGTGGTCCGCGGCTCTGGTTGGTGTGCCCCCCCCCCCCCCAGCGGGGTCAGGAGAAGGACCCCGCTGGGGGGGCACACTGGCCAAAGCCACGGACCACATCTCCCATACAGATTGTAGGCTCATGGGGGTGGGTGGGTTGTGTCTCTGGATACGCTCAGACCTGCGATGGTAGAGTAGGTGGGTTCTGGCATCATGACGTCACTCTGGGGGAGTTTCTTCCCCTTTGAGTGACACATGGCTACCCGCGCATGTGCTGTCCAGAGTCTGTGCATTTAGTGGTCCGTAGCTCCGAAAAGACCACTGGTCTATCCCACCAGCCATTATCTTCCCGAAAATCACAGAAACCCAGTGATAAGTGTAAAGTAACTAATGAAAACAGAAAGGTTTAAAAGCGTAATTAGCGTGTTAATGATTAGATGGGGGTGGACCAGGGAAGACAAATTAGCATAATGAACTTTTTATTTAACTTAGTAATGTATTAGTATTGCAATAAATGCCACTTACAGGATTAGGAGAGGAGCTGTTGTTGCTCTTATTGCTCCAGGAAAAATCCAGGATCTGGCTGTTGAGAAGGATCCCCGATGCAGTCATTATCATACTACCAAAAGGACGGTTTATTGAGCTACAGAGAGAAAACAACATAAGAAGATATCAGAACAGAGTTGTACACTTTCTGACAGTTATTGGAAAAATGACTTACCTGACCACAGCCACAATGAAGTCATCTGGACCAACCACTAAAGCCTGGCTAGCAGATGGACCGACGTGCAGGGTGTGGAAGGGCACGTAATCCTTGGGGTTGGCAGCATGAGACTCGTTTATCTTTTTACGGAAGAAGCTGGATTCCGCCTTACTGACAGAGGAGAAATCACTTTAGTTTAAAAAAGTAAATGGCCATTACTTTGTTCTTGATTTCCAGGTATAAAAAAGTTTACATAAAACTTATTTTAGAGAAAACTGGAAAAAAACTGGCATTTCCAAAAATCTGAATGTCCTTCCCTAAAAATCAGTTGAAGTTACACAAACAGATTTTCAGTCTCCAGACATTGCACTAACATCCTATGTTCTCATAGCCTGACTTCCCTTTTCCTGGTATAGTAGTTTTACATATGACTATCCAGGCTAACAAGAGGTTGACCATGCTACCCTGGTTACTTCTAAGCCTGGCTACACATGGCAAGATTTTTGCCTCTGATCTTATGAAGCCAATGAATTTAAAGTGATTACAATCTACTCTCAACCGATCACAACAGACCAATATTACTATCATTGACTGACAGATAAAATCAATGTGTGTGCAGTTCCTGGGTATTTTTAACTGATCTGTAAATTCAGCAGAATGAATTGATTATTTACTGATATTAGTAAACAATCAAGTCGTTCTGCTAAATTGGCAAAATTGAAGCAGATCTGCCTTATGTGTACCAGCCATAACAGACCTGGTCAGACATGCCCATGTTTTTTAGTGCGCTACAATAATGTAAGAATGCCATGGTGTTTAAACTAAGAAAAGGGATATTTTTTGCATTTCTGAAAATGATGATATATGGAGGTTCAGGAATATTTACGCTGAGCTTGAGGTGTCAAAAAATGAGCAGGTCTACCTCCAAGGGATAAGTGTGTGTGCTGCTTTTTCCTGTATTTTCTATGTTATATTTTCATGTTATATTACATTTTCCAATTTACTAGCAGAATGTAGGGAGAATGACTTGTGCTCTGTCGGAGCTCTAGGTTGGTAACTCACACTTTGGGCCTAATATATTAAAGCTCTTTAAGACTGAAAAAGAGTATCATGAGAGAACTTGGGTGATCCAGTAAACTTGGAATGGATTTCTTAAAAATTATTTTCTATTAGTTAGTAAATGTTTTTAATCATGGACCATATTCGCTTAATCACCCAGGTTCTCCCATAACAGTATCTCCCATGATTATCTTCTCCAGTCTTGGGGAGCTTTAATAAATCAGGCCCCTTGTCAGCGCTACTAAAGGAAAAACTGTAAGTTAAGGAAACCCATTTTATTGTTTTTTATAATTAATTTTTTATTATATGACATTCTGGTAACCATTTTTGCCATATGTCAGTTTTTGAGCACCTAAATCACGGTAAAGACAACACTTACTAAACTATGTTTCATCCTCTTTGTTCAAAGTATTTTAATACTTATTAAGTGTCTTTCTTCCAGATTTTACTTTTGTATTCCCAGTACCTTTTTTGGTTATTTTGCTAATTTTAATTTGGTATTATTAGACATATTTTTGACTTGCAGTTATAGCAATATATCACTAGAGGTAGCTGCTACATTAGAATATATTTATATGAGCTGAACTGATACTTAAATTATATTTTTATTAACAACTCCCAACATATATCCATAATCATAATCCATAATCCATAATGGAATGAAAAATAGAAGAAGTAGCACATTACTAACTGATTTTTATTTTTTGGCTTCCCAGTTTTGTGATTTACACAACTTTTCCACAATACACAGGCTTTTTTTCATAGAGCAGAATATCTGATTTGTTCCTGTTGCAATTTATTGACTTGATGTAATGATTTTCAGCAGGTTCATTGGCATGAATTGCATAAATCATTAGCTTACTGCTTTGCTTCTCCTTCTTTCAGGAAGGGATAGGGGCTGCTATTACTTTTTTAAATACTTAATAAATACAGAGCTGCATTTTTGTGTGTCTTTTCTTATCTAAACAGAATTCAGCTTTAGCCTTTTAAACCTAACCTTTATCTTTAGAATACATTCTTAACCTTTCCAAAACCTAAATGTAACTTTTGAATCTAACTCTATAACAAATTTATATACATATTTTTATAATTGCTTCACTAACCCCTCCATATTACCCTTTGCTCCCTCCTCCGTCACCTCTGGCTGACAATCCTTTTGCATGCTGAATGACACCCAATTTATCCTTAGACCTTGGCTGTCATGACACACACCCTGGGCACATCATATCGGCTTGTGTTCACGATACAGTTCTGCATAAAATACTGTACTTTATTTATCTTTATGTCTGGGCTAGAGTAGTGTTTGTAGCAAAACTGAATATTGTCTGGAACACATAAAAAGTAGTATTCACCTTAGTAACTCTGTGACGTAGCCACTGACAGTGAGGTCAAATGAAGGATCACCCAGTTTGCTGGCACAGCCCAGAGCAATTTTTAAAGTCTGTAATTTAGAAAATATAGTAAACAACATATACTGTATGCACACATACACTCACATTATTTTGTTCTTACATGTAAAAATAATTATGATAACAGGAATAAAATCTCTGCCAAGCCAACCGTAAACCTGGCAATTTGATAGCGGAATTAAACTTTTCATTTTCTTTTTCTTCCAAATATAAATATAAAATTGCAGTTTGAATCAACTGCAAGGAATAAAATTATTCTAATGTGATGTGTCAATGATTCAGGTTGCATTTAACTATTAATAATATTATTAATATTATTAATAATAATAATAATAATAATATTATTATTAAAATAATAATAATAATAAACAGGATTTATATAATGCCAACATATTACGCAGCGCTGTACAATAAATGGGGTTTGCAAATGACCAATACAGACATTGACACAGGAGGAGGAGAGGACCCTGCCCCGAAGAGCTTACAATAAAATTGCCATTCAATTTCATCTGTTAGGAAACTACACTGATGCTTAGTCTCTAAAGCAGTGGTCGCCAACATTTCAGACTTCATGCACCTCTAAATTTATAATTTTAAATCCTGCGGACCATTAATATGAATTTTGTTAAAGAGATGAATAGATTTGTCAAATAATGATCTTCCTAATGCTGCTGACAAGGACTGTGGAGGTTCTGATTCATTGATCAGCTCACAATTCAGTGAAATATTACTATTGTTACTATTATCATTAGTTGCATTATCTTTGGTATCACTAAATAAATGCAAAATATTTGTTTGCTTTTTCTCACTCATTATGGGTTTATTTCATTCGAATCAAAGACCAAACAAGAATTATTAGTTATTAAAGTCAAAGTATTTGATGCCATTACATACAACAGTTAAAGAAAATACACAGTTAAGGCCATAGTTACCTAATAGAGCATCTGAGAAATAAACAAATAAAATAAAATAATCGGATGAGAATCAGTATTGGTGGAGCGGGGTGACTGCTGTATGGGTGGAAATAATACTGAAGCGTACGGCTCGGCAATAGTTGGCTCATACAACTTAAGACTACACTGACGTCAGGCCGCGCTTCCCTTGTTTTTCCGTTTCTAGTACAGTTCGAGAATTTAGTGCAATATAAGGCGAACACATAAAACATAAAAATTGCAAATAATGTCCAAATTTTTCTGTGGACTACCAACATTTTCTTGTGGACCACCAGTGCTTGGCGAATGCTGCTCCAAAGCAAGAATAAATCCCTTTATGAAAAGTTGTCACCAAAACAGTTTACAGAGGGTGGATGTTCCCAGAAGGACATGGGCAGGAATAAAAACCTAACCGGGGTTTACTGAGTTTAACAACTCCACAACTGGCCTAGATTTTAGATATTTGTAACAACACCCACAGGGGGTCAATACTTTGCATTTTGTGGGGTACATAACTGTGTCTTACCTCTGCTATCCAATGCAAGGCACTAGAGCGAGACGTGTGCTTAGTTAAATTTGCCCCTTCTAGAATATTGAGGGCACTTATGAGAGCAGGTCCTGCATGAGGTGCAGGAGGAACAAATACCAGGTGACCTAAAAAAAAAAACAAATTCAGAACATACAAATTATGTTATTTATATAATATATATCTCTAAAACAACAGAAAGATGTATTCATTCTGTATATCATTTAGTTTATTTAGGCAATCTGCACTCCCACTCTGCATACTTTTTCCAAGTCAATAAAGGTTATAAAGCGTTATAAATGTGAGTCAGGCAACCAGCATTTTCAGAAGGACAGATCAACTATATCAGCCTCCATACAGTACATGTTTCCAATAAGGCATTTATACAGGTAAACTACTGTCACAAAATGTTGCTGCATTTATTATCCATAAATAGATTTTATAAAAGCCATGTTGTTCACCTTGATAGACAGTTTGTACAGGCTTCCCCACAGTAGCAGTGTAGTTACTGAAATCTTCTTCCGTCATAATCCCACCCTGGGCATTCACCTGAAAAAAAAAAAAGAATTCTCAGATGGTGTCATCAATATTTATTGTACAGCGCTGTGTAACATGTTGGCACTATATAAATCCTGTTTAATAATAATACTAATAATATTAATAACCAATATGAAGTTCCACTAAGTGTCTCATTTGGCACTGAACAAAGTTTTTTTTTTTTATAATATGAGAAACATATTACCCATATAGCACCAGCCTTGCATCAGATATTGGCCTTATCTTGATGCCCAACTAATCCCTGGTTCATACCGGTACCTATTCATTAAAATGTAAATCCAGTTTCTGACAAATTTGAAACTGTACATTAGGATTGTGAAACCAGGAACCTTAATAATAGTTTAGGTAATTTTCTTTGCTAGACTTGTACAGGTTTACGTGTGTTGTGTTCTTAAATGGATTTGTTGCATAGAAGTTTGTTAATTTTACCTGACAATAAACTGCCCATAATAAACCTAAAGTACTGAATAGCCCAAACTTTTTTCAACCAAGTTTACTGCAGAGGTTGCTAGGGCTTCCTTGAGCAATGAGCAATTTGAAGTTCTCAGGTCAGTTTAACTGATACCAATGACCTTTTAGCTCGCTGTAAGAGTGACATTCTTCCCACTGTCCAGTAATGTAAGAGGCATTCTTCCTACTGATCATCACACTAATGTATCATTAAATTGTGAGCCCCTTTGAGGGACAACTAGTGGCATGACTATGGACTTTGTACAGCGCTGCATAATATGTTGGCACTGTATAAATACTGTGTAATAATAATAATAATAATAATAATAATAATGCTGTGATCTGTAAATGTAGTAACTATAGCAGAGGTTCCTTAAGACCTGAAAGTGTTTTCAAGGGTTTCCCCATGTTAACAAGGTCAAGAAAGGCTATTAAGTTTTTGGAAAGCCATATTGGAGTCATGTTGGAGTTCTCACTACTAAAACAAGGTGATGGGAAATCTTCCAGCGGGGGCTATGGTTTTGGTGACATTTGGCTAAGAGGAAATTTCCCATTGCTTTAGAGAAATTTCTTCTTAATTCCTGGTTTGTTCCTAATAAAAAAAGGAGAAAAAGTGAACAACATACCAATTCTTCCAAAATGCAGGCATATGGTGTTTAGCAATAGTAAGGAACCTATGTCCATGGTCTCATTGTGCTCTAGCTCACGGGAGACCTTTTTAAAATGGTTCTTGAACTGAAAAGTTTAGCTGGATAGGATTTTTCAGAATGCTGACTTTTAAGCCAAATGATCTAATAGGACTCTTCAAGTCTTTCTTATATTTTTAACACATAATCACATTATTTATTGTGGTTCTTTAAAGATAATGATCTCCTTTTCATATTTAGTCTATTCCATTGGACAGCACAGTGGCTCAGAGGTAGCACTCTTGCCTTTGCAGTGCTAGGTCCCAGGTTCAAATCTTGGCCAGGACACTATCTGCATGGAGTTTACAGGTTCTCCCCGTGTCTGTGTGGGTTTCCTCCCACATTGCAAAAACATGCACTAAGATTAAATAGCTTTCCCTCAAAAATTGACCTTAGACTACAATAAAGACACATGACTATGGTAGGGACATTAGATTGTGAGCTCCTTTGAGGGACAGCTAGTGACATGTCTATCAACTTTGTACAGCGCTGCTTTATAAATACTGTGTAATAATAATAATTCCATGGTCCAAATTTTGGGATGGCTCTAATGCTTACAAAACACAAGGTAAGTATGTATGGGTTCTCATGACTTTCCCCCTAAAGTAGGAAATTTAAATAAGTATGGTGCAACCACAATGTCTTACCTCAGAAACCATTTCCCGTGTTATATTGCTGTTGTAGAATGCGTCCACTCCTCTCATTGCCACATCATGGAAGAGAGCTGCTAAGTCAAGCCTCCTTACAAAAGTCCCTGTTGTTAGTGGAAGGCCGTGTGGAAAGAACACATCTTGAAAAGCACTCGAGAGTCCATCTTCGTTCAGCTCACTGATGGCTTTGGCTGGCATAAAAGATGCAATTAGCATGCACACATCTTATTAAAAAATGCCTGTAAAGCTTATCTCCCTGTTGGGACCTCTTCCCTGTCTCCTTTTCTGCATTTAAACTTCTCCCACATCCAACTATCTAGACCTGATTTGGTAAAGCTCTCCAAGGCTTGAGAGAATACACTTTTATCAGTGAAGTTGGGTGATCCAGCGAACCTGGAATGGATCTGGTCCAAGATTGAAAATATTTGCTAACAAATAGCAAAAAAAAAAAGAAATCTGTTTCAGGTTTGCTGGATCACCCAGCTTCAGAGTCTATCCTCTCCAGCCTTGGGGAGCTTTAAAAAATCAGGGTCTTATTCTTGAAAGTGTTGTATAATAAATATGATAAATGTGATATAATATGTGCTGGTGGGGGGGACGGCTTTGAAATGAACCTCTGGCCTTGCCCTGCATGGGCTTCAAGCACCCACAACAAAGTATATATAACTATTTTTGGCACTGGTGATGTGAATCTGCATACCGGTTGCCACACCTGGCATGGCATCACAAAATTGCCTCTGGAAGATTTCAGATCCCTATAATAGATGTCTCTGGCAGCTAACGAGCAATGAACAATGTGGGCACTGCAAAAACAATCCTTCCACATGACACAAGATAGAGGACCTTGGATCTAGCCTGTCACAAAACTGCAAAAAAGCCATTTCATGTGAGAATATAAGATAAAGGATGGTAGGGTGGAATAGGGTAGTGGGTTTAATAAGGATGCTTCACAAATTCCTTGATATTCAGATGACCACAATTTGGTGCTATAAAATCCTTTATATGAAATACTGTTATCAAAAAACAAGCAAGTATATTGTTATGAAATCATTGTCACAAATTGCTTGCAATGCCAGCTTAAGGAAAATGTCAGAAAAGCAAGATAAACACTACATGGAAATTGGAGTAAGCAACAGGCTGGGGGTATATGGATTACAATAAAAAGAAGGATGGGATAGGTGGGATTTCTTTTTTTTATAAAAAAATGCTTTAAAGGTCACCAAATATTTTAATTTAAAAGCATGAAATTTTACTGCAAACTAAATATCAAACACTCTTAAAATCAAACTAATCTATTTCAACTTAGATAACCTTATTTATGACCATAAATGCACAGAGGTCATAAAAAAGTGGTATAAGCCAAACAAGTTTTACCAGTTGTACCTGAGGGACTGAATGTTGTAAAAAAAATATTATATTTCTATGGAGAACTCTACTGCGGCATCCAAAACTTTTTATGTATTATACACCAATAATAATTTTTAAAAAAACCTGCCTAAATTCAACTTACTGTATTAGTATAATTCCTAATAATTGTCAATAAATTGTCTCAAAAAAGCTCTGCTCCCATCATAGAACAGGAGTTTACCATGTGCGGCTTCAACACAAAGGGCCTCATTTATTAAAGCTCTCCAAGGCTGACTCAGTGAACCTGGAATGGATTTCTTCAAAGTCATATACTACTTGCTACCGTGTTTCCCCGATGATAAGGCAGGGCCATCAAATAAGACAGCCCCCCCTTTTTAGGGAAAAATGAAAAATAAGCCCCCCCCCCGCAAATAAGCCACCCACCGATTACTTACCAGAATCGGGTGGTACGGTGGGTGACTCCGTGTGTGGTTCCTCCGTGTGTGCCGCGCCTCTTCATGAAGAGGAAGTGACAGGACTGAAGTGACTCCGCCCACGCAAACACACGTGACTCCGCCCACGCAAACACAGGCAGCTTCCCTCATCCCTCCCTAACGGAGACTGCAGGAGTTTGTTCACGAGCTCAGACAAGGTTTTTTTTTGCTGTGAGCAATACCACTCTATATACGGTAAGCTTTAGAATGGGACATTAAATGGTACAGTATATTATTGATTACACTAGAAGGGGACAATGAATGGATCAGATTAATCAGAAGGGGACAATGATTGGCACAGATTGATCAGAAGTGGACATGAATGGCACATGATTGATCAGAAGGGGACAATGATTGGCACATGATTGATCAGAAGGGGACATGAATGGCACATGAACAATAACTCTGTACTGTAGTCTTCTTCATGGGTAAATAAGGCATCCCCCTGAAAATAAGCCCTAGAGCATATTTTGGCCTTCCAAAAAAAATAAGACAGTGTCTTATCATCGGGGAAACAGGGTAGCAAAAGTTTGGAATCCTGGAGCAGATCCATTCTGGTTTGCTGGATCACCCAGGTTCATTGTTGAAAATGTATCCTCTCCAGCCTTGGAAAGCTTTAATAAATCAGACCCACAAGTGCACAACAAATAGAAATGATTGCTTAGAATGGGTGAAGATATACATATATGATGAGGAACATGTACACACAATCATAATGTTTTTGGACAGATGTCATTCTGCTGTAATAAAACTGACAAATAAGAAAAGCACCCCCTTGGATAGCACATTGACTGACTTTTAAGTCAGAGTCAAATGAAAGCCAAGTCCAGGAGAACCCAGGAAAGCTACAGGTAGTCGTCTATGTGCTATATTTTATTCCCTTCCATTGTAGAATATAAAGTTCACATGGGCTAGATGGGTGAACCGCCTGACAACTGCCCTATCCACTAAACATAACTCATGATACATTATCAAAATGTGCAACCTTACTGGCCAATGGCTTAGCTTAGGAATGGTGCAGGGGTAGCTAGAAATATAGCTAGATTACAGTGAAAATATCCCAGATAAGGGTTGAAGTAAATTTTCTATTGCTATAAATGCCACCCTGTTTATTCTGTAACCTTACCTAAGTCATGTGTTGTATTGAATCCACCACTTGCGACTTCTGCCACTTTAGATATAAGTTCTGACCATGGCAGCCTGAAGAAATGCAAGGAGTTTAATAACAGATTTCAGATCAAGTGCTAATGGATAGTGTACTGTTCCTTTAAAAATAACTGATATTTTTCAGATAGACAGCAAATATAAGTGAAATATTTCATTCCTCAAGCTTAAAAACAACGTGATAGCTTCATGATTTGCTCCATTAGTCCAACCATATTCAATCTTTCCCTTAAAACATGCAGCCTAAGCAAACTAAACACCAGTTACTGAAATTGAAATTTTGACTTTTTCTCAAAAGTCAACAGCTTAACCCTCATTTCCATCTCTATCAACTCCCCCTCTAACAAAAATTGTTACAGATGGAAGGAGTGTTTGATCTGTTTTACCTTCTCTATGCTGTGAGATAAAAAAAATGTTGAGATTGAAAATGTTGAGAAACCTGCTCAAAGGGAAATACTGAGCCCACTTTTGCTGGCATCTTTTGAAAATGCTAGTTGCCCATCTGTCTCTGGTTTCAAAAACCCCAAAAAAGCTTGTAGCAAGTGAAAGTAAAGAAATAATAGTTAGAAATCCTGAGCTGCTTTCTTGTTCTAGTTTAGTTGTTTAATACTTAAATTTACCAAGAGCAATCCCTCTACTTTCCTTAAAACAGAAGACCTGTGCTTTGCACATGCTGGCAATCCAACAGGTTTGACTTATTCTCTTCCTTCGCAGTATATTTCATTTTTTTTTCTGACCCCGTCACTCTATTCAGATGCAAGTAGCAAAGAAAATGCCCATTTTTTAGGGTTATAGAGAAAATGTGGCTCATTCTCTTTGCTTTACTATGATGACACTAAAGTTGCGTACACACTTCCAATAATTATCGTTGAAAACGAACGACGAATGACCAATCGGCTGAAAATTGTTCACAAAAAAAGACGCTCACGAATGAGGATTGTCGTTGGAAATGAACGACCGTCACGGCGGATCTGATTGGCCGACGATTGTTCACTATCTATCGTGTGTACGGTCATTCAGTGATCGTGCATGTTTCTGCAATACACTTTACACTTTACATATCATTCCCTGCATCGTTTAAACGATCGTATCTAGTATGTGTACACTATTGGTGGATTATATTTGAATGATCGTATCAATACAGCATGTACAGAATTGTGCACAATATGATCGTTCAAATATAATCGTGCATAATCATTGATCAGTCGTAATCGTTCGTTTTTTTAATTATAATTATTGGAAGTGTGGACTTAGCTTCATGCATATTGATTGGCACAGGGCTGGTACAAGGGTGTGAGTTCTCAGTCTCGTTCTTTACTAGCTGTTGTCACATGCCAATACCAATGTCAGTATTACTTTATTTACCTTATTTTTTTTTTTTATTTATTGACACCATTTGACACATCCATGTCTCTTTAAATGCCAAACCAAGATTGAGTTAACCTGGTAGAAACCACTTACTACTATATCGACTACTTCTACTACTAGAACAACTGCAATTGTTCATTTGATCATTTTTCAAATTTCAAATAACCAGTCATACAGCAAAACCTTTTGTTTTGGGATCATTATATTCCATTATATGAATTTGGAGCAAACAATCCCAAATCACCTCTCACTAGCCCATTCTGTACAATTGACAGCTGATTTCTGAATGCCTGGTTTAGAAACTGTTGTCCTTTGCACAGTTGCATTTGGCTCAAAATATAAACCCATGATTATAGACTCTACTTACTTTCCATACAGCTTATGTGCTTTGTCCATGCCTTTCAACATCCCAGGAACTCCAACCAACAGGCCAGGCTGGTAGAACATTTTAAAGGAAAGAAAAAGTCACATTTATATTTTCAGGGGTACTGTATTATACATTTCAGCAAGTAAAGACTTTTAGTTGTAAATTATGCATTTAATGTATTTAATATTCAGGAGTCAGGAGTTATAACTACATTCTGTCTCTTTTACAACAGCTTGAATGCTAGCCTCTCCTGAAGAGTTGGCAGCCTGGCACAGATGGTAGATGGTCATCTCATCTAAGCTTAAAGTGAAACTCCAATTTCGCAGGAAAAGTTTCTTCTCCAGATCATCTATATACATTAAAAAGATTTAAACTAATGTATAATTGTTACCTTCATCTTTTCCTAAAATAAAAAAACCTTCTGTAATCATTATACAATTTGTCAAACTGACTAAATTGAGAGATATGTTTTTATTATCATTGTTTGAGCAGTCTTAGTGTTCTGATAAAAAAACAATATTATCTGCACCCATTTAGTTTACAAGAAACTTCAATAGCATAAAAACAAATCTCCTGTAACTTGATAAAAAGCAGTGAGACAATTACGTGAGCAGAAAGTTAGATATTGGGGGCATTCAGAACACCAAATTTCATTGAAGCAACAATTGACTATTCTGCCAGATTTAGAAAATTATAGCTAAATGCTAATTAGTAAATATTACATTACAATGTTGTTTGCCTGTTGCTACTGACCAAGTTTTTTAAGGTTAAAACCTTAATGTGTAATCTGTTTCCAAATGAATTTCTCTTATATAAAATGGATAAGAATTACTTTATCTTGCACATGCACAGCTTAGTGTATATCCCAAAGTAAACTGAGAACAGGCAAAATAAATGTTTTATTCTGCCTCTTCTGCAAATAAAAGCCTGTCTGGTTGTATATTTGGTATATCATATGTCATAAACATGGGGTATAATTGCTGCCATTTTCAGAGTTTTCATGGTTTTAAACATTGGTCTCACACCTGCCGTAGTGAATACTAGGCTGTATTATAAACTAGACCCCAAATTGAGGTGTTTTGAGACCATATTTTATTAAAATTATTGATTGATTGAGATACTTTCAAATATAAAAAAAAACATAAAAAGTTAATTTAAATCACATTTAAAAAGTTTAGCTTTAAATGATGGAGCTTTACCTTATTCCTCCAGTACTGTAGAAGTTCATTATGGATACCAGAAGGTGCTGTCTCCCGAAAGTCAATGACATCTGTCAGGTTGTTTCTTATATCATGAACAAGCATCACACCCCCTCTGATGAAGACAGAAAATAACAAGCATGTGTTTACACACAGTATTGTAAAGCTGGAAGGGTAGTAAGAATAAAAAGCAACTCTGCAACATAATGCAGTAATACATGAAAATACAGACACTTTTCAACTTAAATATTTAAAGCCAAACTATTTGTACAATGGTATTGTGCTTAGGATTTCTGTATTCCTTCCCAGCCTCTTGGATATGATTAGGCACTGCCTCATTTCCTGGATGAATGCATTCCAGCCTCATCTAAACTTTTCCTTGAGGTCCAGACAGGTATGGACCCTCCGCACCCCCCAAAGCCCTCCATGCTACAGGTGGCTGCATCATCATACTGCCTGGGTTCATAACCCCCAGCATGATAAATGTTTACTACAATACTTTAATGGTAAAACATTCTACCATGGAGGGGGTGTTAAAGCCACTCTTCAAGGAAAAAGGGGTGGCAGATGTCATGTGAACTTAGCTTCAGGGAAATTTTAAAGTGTGTAAAAACCATTTTCTTAAATAAATGTGGGGCCGTATACTACAAAGGGGTAGTAAATTTATTGCACATTAACACTGAAATATGGAGGTGGCGTTAATGTTAATAGATTGCACTTGCTATTCTTTTAGAGCTAGGCCAGCACTGGGAGATTAAATCCTTGAAATCCCCACTCATCTATTACCATGTCTGGACACCTGCCTTCGCCTTTATAAATGGGGCTCCCACTCTAATTTCTAATATTCAACTTATTTTAAGTTATAAATAATACACCAGGCAAGGGAGATCCCATGGCTGAGATCCCAAACCAGTTGGCGAATCATCCCAGTAGGTTCTACCTACCTATTACTAAAATATAAGTATTGGGAGACTGATGAGGGCGGATTAATCTGATACGCAAACAAAGTGTTAAAGAAAAGAGAAGGAGAATGTAGGCACATTATAAGCACGGGTTTCTTTATTTTTGTTTTAATATTTAATTATTAAACATTATGCTGCTTGTTTGTTACACATAAAAAACAATTTGTACCACATTTCAAGAGTAAGTCAATAGTTGAATATGTCTGATCAGTTTTCAGCAACATGACTACTTATTCTTTGTAATAGATAAAGCCATAATTCATAGTTTGCAAAATAAACACTCTGCATAGCTATACAGTACTTTCATTTATACAGACATTACCCTTTAGGTCCAAAAAAGCAAACGTATGCTGGGGAAAGAAGGACAAAGCAATGTGGGCTCAAAAACCAGAGACAACTTTCTGATGCAAATGTACATGTATCTGGCAAGAAAACAATTAGTTATACTTTAGATGCCCTTTAAACAGTGGCATTTGATTGTTAATTCAGGCAAACATCTCTTGCTCTCCTAAATGTGCCTATTGTGTTACTGTTAGTAGATCCGTATGTGAGATAATCGTATATGGAATGGACAGATTGTTACTGGCATGGATACAAGAAAACAGGATTAAAATATTCATAGACAAGAAATGATCCCTATGGCGGTGAGAACCAACTTACCTGCACAGATATCGGTTGTGAATGAACTAGTAAAAAGTAAACATGCACATGCATGGTGGACTCATTCAGGGGTTTGTGCCTAGGGTTAGCTAGGGTTTGGTAAGTGCTTGCATTTGGGGCAACCTAATGTTATGGCAAAGCACAGAGCGTCTGAACCACCTACCAGCTGAACAAGTGCTTCCAGCAGACATTCTCAACAAGGGTTTTAGTAGAACCTTAGGGTTCCTATGATGTTTCCTTGTGCTGATTGGCCTTCTATGTGATGGTGACCTCATAGTGTTGCAGACAATGCAAGTCAGTAGAATGAAACCAAAGCTCTTTCTAGCTATTTGTAAGGGGGGATTCTGTCCACTGACCTCCATGTATCTTTCTATTGACTTCCAATGGTTTTAGTAAGGTTCTCCAAGACCTGAAATTTGCATAATAACGTTAAAAAAAGGCTGTCTTAGAGATATAAAGCCGGTCAGTTAGATTATTCAGGGCGCCATTGAGAGGACAAGGGGTATTTTTCCAGGCCCTGATTATTATTAATATTATTATTGTTTTTATTATTAAACAGGTTTTATATAGCGCCAACATATTACGCAGTGCTGTACATTAAATAGGGGTTGCAATTGACAGACTAATACAGACAGTGACACAGGAGAAGAGGATCCTGCCCCGAAGAGTTTACAATCTACTAGGTTGGGGAATTTACACACAATAGGAGGGGGATCTGATCAAAAGAGCTTGACTTTTATAATGCTGAAACTTTTAGACATGGCACAAGGGGTCCAGAATTTCTGATGGTGATCCAGAGTTTAAGTCATATGCTTTTACTTTTTAAAGTTAGAGAATATGCAATGTGCCGAGGACGGCAGAGGACGGTCTCTTGTGAGGGCAGCTAATATTAGATACACTATATGACCCAAAAAAGTGTTGACACTCCTCCAAAATATGTTCCTATTGGAACAAACTGGCAATGTGACAGCATACATGACAAAGAAAATTTTGGCCAATAATGCATTACTAACCATGTGACAAAAAATATTGTGTTCCTGCATTACTGTGACTATAAAGACATAGTTCAATGAGTCTGTTGTAGAGGAACACCAGTGGCCGACCCCCTAACCATGCAGACACTTTTTGTTTAATTTGGCATTATGATATATAGCTGTATACAGCAAAGAGAATCCTTAATTCAACAAAGCAAAAAACAGAGGTTAGCAATAAAATCCACAACTGATTGCTTTGCACTTACCCTCCAATGCCTGATGTATGAGGATTTACAATTCCCAGACACAGAGCAGTGGCAATGGCTGCATCTACGGAGCTCCCTCTTTTCTCCAGCACCTCAATACCCAAAGCTGTACAATGAGAAGCATCACTGACTACTGCCCCCTGGTTGAAAATCTAAAAGGGGCAAACAAAAACAATTGCATATGTACATTAATACAATGGGCCTGATTTATTAAAGCTCTCCAAGACTGGAGGAGATAGACTATCATGGGTGATCCAGAAAAAAAATAATTTGTTCTTAGTTGGCAAATGCTTTAAATCTTGGAACAAATCCATTACTGGTTGCTGGATCACCCAGGTTAACCTGTGATAGTCTATCTTCTTCAATCTTGGAGAATTTAAAAAAAAAAGTCCCATTGTGTAAATGTTTAATACATCACATAAGTGCAAGATTATTCTACTCTAGTGATAGGAGAGTCAACACATTAAAGAACTTGATTTTTGAATCCATGCTGGAGTTGGAAAGTACTAGAAAATCAGCGCCTTTTAATAAACATCTTAACGGAAAACTGCAAAGAAGGTCAGAAAACTCAACTGAAAGTCTAAGGTTGAGAAGTATACTGTCCGTGTCCCCGCTGTGGATCCAACTTTTTTTTCTGGAGACCATTAGATATAGAAGTGAAGAGAAGCTGCCACCAGAAGTAAAGGACATTTTTCCATTAGGAAAAGTTCCTTAAGTGTCTCCAAGGCAGGAAGCTAAGAGAAATCTCCCCATAGTACACAGCAAAGGAATACCAAAATAGAGGTTCTACCCCTTACTCTGTCCAAAACAAAAAAGTTTTGGTTTTGTATAAAATTTAAAAACATCTGATAAACTTTGAATACATAGCTAAATAAGTATCAGAGGCTACACACATGTTGAAGTACAATCAACATTATCCAGCTGCTTGATTCACTTTTAAAACAGAATTCCATTATAATGTTCGCTCACCTGAGGATCCCCAAAATAGATCTGCATGATAAGTGCTATTGTCACACCTATAGCAAAGGTAATGCAGGCAGTTATAATGATGGTAAGGCCATCCCGCCGGCAGCTGCACTCCGAACTAAAGGGGTCTTTGACGGTCTCACGGAGGGGGGAGGCATCTTGGCTTCCCATTTCGGAAGACGAAGACGGCAGACGTTGCAGCCGGGCTGATTTGAGGAAGGCGTCCGGGTCTGTGAAAATAGGGGTACCATAGAAAAGAATAAATTTTTCAATTCAACCACACAAATTTTTATACATTTCAGAAGGATTGATCATTAAGGTATAATCCATATAGCAGCCAAATTGAAAAATTTAGAGTCACCTGTCCTGACGATGCTTCTGTCCCTCTAAACTTCTGCAAGATTAAAACACCAGTAATAAAGACCTGTTATTATGAAGAGATATCCAATTTCTACAGTAAATCCCTCAGTTTAACTCTTTTAAGTCACAGAGATCTGTGTCTGCAGTTAATGCTGTCAAAATTGTAATATATTGGTATGGATGTTATGCTGCTGGCTAGATGTTATGCTGACCCTTAATCTTCTGAATATTAAAATTTATATGTAATCATTTATTTTATGTATAGAAAGGACATGAAGGGGTTGTTTCTGTCTGTGTTTCTACTGGGGAGATTATCCCTCTATTTCCCCTGGTAACCCCTGCGTCTTGTGCAGAAAAGTATGGGAAACCAAAATGTTTCAATTGTTGGGGGGTAAAAAGATTTAGGGAAATCTTCCAATAGGAAAATCTGTTCTGGTGCCATCAGTCTACTAGAGAATATTTCCTCATTTTGGATGAATATCCTGGGTTTTTTTGTGTAATTTCTTACACTTCCTACAATTTTGAGATAGGAAACAAGAACACTTTATAGCAGCATTTAGGCAACCTTGCCTTGGTCATAAAGAAGTAATATTTAAAAAAAAAATAGGTTTGTTTTTTTCACTATTATCCCTTTATATTCTCCTTTCAAAAAATAAATGCAACAATTTACTGCCTGGGTGAAAGGGAAGTAATGTAAAGGTTATACAACCAAGCAGTGGAAAATTCAGATACAAGGCGCAAACTGCAGTAACCTTAGCCAACCAATCAGATGTTGTCTTTTAGCTCTACAGGGCAGTCTAGAGCAGTGGTCTTCAACCTTTTCGGGACCACTAAATTTGCCGGTTCCGCCTGTCACTCAAAGGGAAGAAACTTCCCCCTTTAGTGATGTCATGATGCCAGAACCTGCCCACTCTCCAATCACAGGTCTGAGTCTGCAATGGGGTAGTGGGCTGGTTGTGTCCAGACACAACCCGCCCTGGGCCTGGGATCTGTACGGGGACTTGATCCGCTGGCCGGTACAGTCCTTCTTCTGACCCCGCTCAAGAGTGCACCAGCCAGAGCCACTGGTCCAGAGCAGCCTTTTTTAATCTTTTTGCCCTTGAGGGACCCCTGAAAAGTGGTGTTGGTCCCAAAAGTATATCGTCATCATCAAATGGGAGGTCAATCAACCACAGTTTAAAGCAGTCACCAACCTTTTGGACCTCACAGACCACTAAATTCATCATTTTAAATCAAGTGGACCATTAAAATGATCATTAAATAATGATCTTCCTAATGGTGCCTGAAGAGGACTGTGGGGGCTCTGATTCATTGATCAGCTCACAGTTAAGTGAAGTATTACCATTGTTACTATTATCATTAGTTGCAATATCTTTGGTATTACTAAAGAAAAAGCAAAATATTAGTTTTTTGGGGTTTATTTCATTTGAATCTAAGACCAAACAAGAAATGATAGGTATCAAAGTCAAACTATTTGTTGCCATTCAATATAACAGGTAAAGAAAATACACAGTTAAGGTACTTATCTAAAAGAGCATCTGAGAAATAAACAAATAAAATAAAACAATCAATGAGAATCGGTATTCACTTTACCTTTCAGACCAGCCATATGACGTGATGACTGTTGTAATGGTGGAAACAATACTGAAGAGTACGGCTCGGCAATGGTTGCCAAACTAGTACAGTTCGTGAATTTAGTGCAATATAAAGGCAAAAATTGTCATTCAGAGTATAGGAATTTATTAGAATATTTTTGTTTTAATATTAATAATACATAAAAATTGCCAAAAATTGTCAAATTTTCTTGTTGGACAAAAAAAATTTTTCACCGGACCATGGTTTTAGAAAAATCCCAACCACCCCTGGGGAGCCGCGGGGGTTCCACAGAACCCTAATTGGAAATGGCTGGTATGAAAGGTTAAGTATGATTTCATATTTATTTTTTGTGTTTCTACTAGGGGGATTATCCCTCCATTTTCCCTGGTGACCACTGCGTCTTGTGCAGAAAAGGATGGGAATCCAACTCCTTTGCATTATGTCTAAGTCCATGTGTGGATTTACATAAAAAAGTACAGTTATGACCAGGTCTCTCTATTTTATCGAGTGGAGGTGCATTCTGATCATTCCATTTACAAATATTTCTTGCAATCATAAAGTGACTGTGTGTTGCTTACGGTGTAGATATGAAAATGTTGGCACAGAATGCAAGTTGACCCAGTGGCATCACATCACAATGACGCAAACAGTGCAGAGATATAGCGATAGGGCACACAGGATGGTAAGACGAACACACAAACAGAACAAAATGATAGACTCTACAGACTGGTTGTGTCTCCAGCCTCAGGTAAGAGCCAGGTCAATTATTTCTGCATTGATATTCTTAACCCTTAATGCTTTAAACATACAGCATACATAACATACATATATATATATATATATATATACAATCATATACTACTAAAACAACATTGTAACACTATCCATAGTATTGCAACCTGATATAATTATACATCACAAACAGTATATGATTAAGATAAAATTGAAATCTCTTGAAAAGAGTTTCACATTTTGATTGTCATATACTTCTCTGTGCCTAATTGATAAAGCAGTATATGAAGCAAATGGTAATGTAATGCAATGACAGTACAATAAAATAAAATTATAGATGATGACAACAGCTATACTAGTAATATAATGGGCTACTGATTGTTATGCATTGCTCTTTGCCTTATACCTAATTATTTCTGCACACTAATATAATTGTTTGTAACTATATAACGTGTACATGGATTTGTATGTGCTTACTGAAAATCTAGGTATCTGTTACATAGCTCACAATCATCCCAAATCAAATCCAAATCAATTGGTATATCCTTTCCACTCAAATATCTAATTTGGGCTTAATAATATTAATAATGTTATATTGCATTTATATAGTGCCAACAATACAGCACAGTACATCGGTGTTTCTCAATCTGGGCTCCATAGAACCATAGGGTTCCTCTAGGGGTTGATAGGGCTTGTTACCATCAGGTCATTTATTACTGACACCCATGATCTTTTTTTGGCTATCTGTAATGGTAACATTCTTCCCAATGGCCATCAATGTAAGAGACATTTTCCTACTGACCATCACACTAATGTACTGTGAACTGTGGATATATAATAAATATAGCTGGTGTACACAGTCATGTCACTGTCTCTCAGAAGAGCTCACAATCTACTTTCCCTTTTATAGTCTAATATGCCTAACACAGTCAAAGACCAATTTTGGAAGCCAATGTACCTACCAGTATGCTTTTGGGATTAAACCAGAGCGTCTACAAAAAATCCACACAAGCACGGAACACAACATTGAAACTGAAAGAGTGCCAGTTACTGATGATTAAACCTCTCTAAAAACAATGACCAAAAATGTTATACTGCACTGAAATGTTGATAGTTTCTTTATTATTGCATTGGTTGTGAAGGTCCTCATTTATCCAGGTCAATGTATAGGGTCAGGATTTTTGCGGTGTGGATATATATGCTGAGGTTTTTCCAAAACTGGGAGAACTATAGTAGAACATCTGTAGAAGTAGTTTGGAAAGCTGTGAAACTTCAACATTACAACAAATCCAGTTGGATGTGATGACTACTACTAGTAGCTTTTTGAACTGGTTATTTTAAAAGCCAGTATAGAGGAAAAGTGGTAAAGTATTTGTAGTTTAAATAATAATCTTTTACGCAATAATTCTTTACGGTCTGCATAACTAGGGTTGTGACAATGGTATGTCCTTTTGTATAAATTGTTCTGTGTTCTTAAAAAAGTTGGGATTTCTGCAGTAAGCATGTCCTTCTACAATGCACCAGTCATATCATCAATACAAATAACACCGCCCCTACAATGGGTCAGACTTTTGCCTAGCCAAGAAAGGCCTAGGGTAGCAGATTTCCCAGGGAAGACGCACCACATATCATGTTGCTTATCTTAAGTAACACATTCTTTTGCATAATAAAATGTTCCAGGCTGCCACTATTCTACCAGTCTAATCTGGCCAAGTTCTTATTGTTTATCCATTTGTTGATGCAATAGTGTACTGTGTACCTACAGTTCATCCACTTTGGCCCTAAATACCTAAATCCAAACTGCTGAAAGATTAGAACAACTATTTTATGACTTTTCTAGTCATCTGTTCTAGGTCTCTGGTGCACACTGTGCTTTTTAAACTCCCTCCCATAACTTGTCCCACTTTTTTGGTGGATACAACTACAATACAAAATTGTATTATTTACCTATAATGTGTTATTTTGCACTAAACCTTTTAATTCTATTTTTATATATATTTGAAAAATGTAAATAAAAAGAAATGTAGTAGACAAAATCATTTCATTTGGTGGCATGGTAGAGGTTTGTCATTTGCCTACATGCTTTAAGCTAAAAAGTGTCCTTCCATATTTCATTAGGACAGTGTTTTTCTGCCTTTTTATTTAAAGGAGATCCCTTGAAATAACTTTAAGGTGTTCAAGGAACTACTATATCCACAGTACAAGAGTATTGTGATTAGTGGGAATAATGCCTCTTACATTGGGAAGAATGTCACCCTTACAGATGGACAAAAAGATCATTGGCGTTGAGTAAACTGAACAGAGAGGCATACATAGTTTATCGCTCATAAAACCCCTTGCAAACTCTGGAGGAACCCTGGTTGAGAAACACTAAGTTAGAAGGTATTTCTTCCATCAAGTAATTTAATTTTTCACGCTGCGTCCAAGCACGGTATCAGTGTTTGTGTGATAATGCGACATGACCAGGATAAAAGTAGGCATACAGTTGGCTTAGAGCAGTTGGTGCCCACACTTTTTTGACTTGGGAGCTGTAAAATGACCAAGTCAAAATGATCTACCAACAATAAAAAGTTGGACTTTATTTTGAAAGACAGCGCTCTGCAATCTACTAGTGTTGCCTTTGCAATTTACCAGATGATCACGATCCACCTGTTGGGCACCCCTGTCATAATGGGTCAGAAAATGTAAATCTGTTCCCCAAACCAGTTTCCATGGAAAAAAAAAACACCAAAAATTTCAAGCCCTCCATCCTGACTGACCTGACTAAGCATCAACCTGTATAATAGCTCTTTGAACACCTTCATTTCCACTACAGAAACTAACCAGCATGGGTCTATTCCGAACAGCAGGATACAGAAAGTGCAACCTATAACAACCACATTTTAGCTCATAGGACTCCAGTAGGCTGAAATATAATTGCTTAGGACCATTATGCTCTATAATTGCAATAAGCAAATTGTCCACCTTTAAATTTGCCAGGGTTTTCATAAATACGCCAAAAGCAAATTTTGAAGGGAATTGCATTGAAGTCAATTGGAGGTGAATTGTAATGGACAACAGTGGGTTGCCAAACAAATAACGTGGAAACTGCTAAGGGAGATCTCTGCCGATGCAAAATAAATACAAAACATTAAGAGAGTGGCTTAAGTAGCTTCGAGAGCAACATGTACAAATCAAAGGACTGGGGGATTCATTGGAGCTATATGTGGTACTAGGGAACCAGCAAGGGATAGCTTAAATGACACCATATCAATTTAGGAAG
>NC_092860.1:15402082-15402986 GCF_032062135.1 Pyxicephalus adspersus
TAAAATAAGTCTAAAGCTAGGTACACACGTGCAATATTTCTCATTAGAAAACTAACGATTATGCACTATTATTTTGAACGATCATATTGTGCACAATTCTGTACATGCTTTAACGATACGATCGTTCAAATATAATCCCCCAATAATGTACACATGCTGGATATGATCGTTTGAACGATGCTGGAAGTGACATGAAAAGGAGAAAGTGTATCCCAGAACAATCCACGATCACTGAACGATCGACCGTACACAGAATAGATTGCGAACAATCGTCGCCCAATCAGATCTGGTGGAACGGTTGTTCGTTTCCAGCGACAATCCTCGTTCATCTGGGTCGCTGTGCACTTTTTTCGTTAACGATTATCGGACAAAAGGACGGTAGTCGTTTGTTTACATCGATAATTATTGCACATGTATTTTCTCTTTGTTTATACTCAAAGATCAACAGTAAATTCAAAACTACATTAAATTCAAGGAATGTCAACCATACTTTGTGTACCAATCTTTGATTTGTGGAGACCATGGGTTTGATCTTAAAAAGAAATATTAATTCAAAGTTAATTATCCCCTTTGTAAAGAACATTTTACTTAGCTTATTAATTGAGATGAAACCCTGCTGACTACAGCCATCCAATCATGCAATATATTGTTTGTGTGGGTAGGGAGTGAAGGCTTTATTGCATCGTTAGGTCCACATTTCAAAACTTGCCTTGGGGTCCCACATTCTAACACACCACTAGTACAAGTGGTGGAAACAAATGCATTGACACATGTGCTTAACATTAATATAACTGCTAGGTATGCAATGGTACATGGAATGGAGATGCAAGATTCAATTGTACATGGCATGGTGATGCAGGATTCAATGGTACATGGCATGGTGATGCAGGATTCAATGGTACAT
>NC_092860.1:15403344-15436608 GCF_032062135.1 Pyxicephalus adspersus
TTCAATGGTACATGGAATGGAGATGAAGGATTCAATGGTACATGGAATGGAGATGCAGGATTCAATGGTACATGGCATGGTGATGCAGGATTCAAAGGTACATGGGGTGGAGATGCAGGATGGAGTGGCACATGAAATGGAGATATAAGATGCAATGGTACATGAGAGAGATATACAGGCTGCATTGATACATGAGATGGACATACAGGATGCAACAATACATGGATTGAGATGCAGGATGTAATCGTACATGATATAGAGGATTCAATGGGACATGGCATGGTGATGCAGGATTGAAAGGTACATGGGGTAGAGATGCAGGATGGAGTGGCACATGATATACAGATGCAGGATGTAATGGTACATGATATGGAGATATAGGGTGCAATGGTACATGGATTGAGATACAGGCTGCATTGATAAATGAGATGGAGATACAGGATGCAATGGCATGGATAGAGATGAAGGATATATGGTACATGAGACCCAGATGCAGGATGTAATATTACTTGAGATGGAGATGTAAGATGCTATGGTGCATTGGACAGAGATGTAGAGGATTGGACAGTCATCATATAGTCATATATGATACTTTAGATGAAGACGCAGAATGCAGTGGAACACAAGATTGAGATGCAGGATGCAATTGTACTTATGATGGGCTGCATTGGTCATGGGATGGAGAAGCTGGATGCAATGGTACAGGAAACAGAGATGCAGACTGCATTGGTACATATATAGAGATGCAAAGATACAGATTGAGATGCAGCATGCAGTGGTACATAACATGGATATTAATGAGACATGAGATGAATATGCAGGCTGCAATGGTGCATGTTAAAGCAGATGTGAAGGAGTTACACATGGGAAGCAGATACACTGACATGTGTGATGGGGATATAGTGGTGTACAGGATGAATATTCAGGATTCACTGAATATTATAGCGGAGATGCAGTATGCAATGTTATTGGTATAACAAATGTATTAAAAGCTTTAAAGATGTGGTGGGCCCAGACTGAGATGCGGGATGCACTCCTAAATATGATAGAGATGCAGAATACAATGGTACAAGTATTGAGCATGCAGTCTTAATATGAGAAAGGACTGGTATAGGAACTGGAGATGCATTGGTTAATATGAGGGGGAGCAGAATGCAATTGTACATGTGAGAAGGATTTATTGGAGGAGTGAGGGAGATGCAGAATGCTGTGAATAATATGCAGCGTGCAGCAGTGTATGGGATGAGGAGGATGCATTGGTACACAGATGGGGATGCAGTATGTACTTGTACATAGGATGAGGGTGCAGGATGCATTTTAACAAGGAATGAGGATGCATTGCTACAAGATTTGAGAATGTCTTGGTACACAGATAAGGATGCACTGGTACAAGGCCTGAGGATGCAATGAAAAGCAGATGAGGATACAGTATATATTGGTACGAGGTTTGATGAGGGTGCACTGGTACAAGGGATGAGAATGCATTGGCATACATATGAGGATACACTGTTATAAGGGATGAGGAAGAATTGGTACAGGGGATGAAGATGCATGGGAATGGTATAAGGGATGAAAATGGCACACAGATGAGGATGCATTGGTACAGGGGATGAGGATGCACTGGCATACATATGAGGATGCACTGGTATAAGTGATGAGGATACATTGGCACAGGGGATTAGGAGGCACTGGTACAAGGGATGGGGTTGGCACACAGATGAGGATGCACTGAAACAGGGGATGAGGTTGGCACACACATGAAGATGCACTGGCATACATATGAGGATGCACTGGTATAAGTGATGAGGATACATTGGCACAGGGGATTAGGATGCACTGGTACAAGGGATGAGGTTGGCACACAGATGAGGATGCACTGGTACAAGGGATGAGGTTGGCACACACATGAGGATGCACTGGCATGAGGTTGGCACACAGGCTGGATACACCGCACATTGACACATTTGCATTGCACACAGATCCTGCAATCATCTCCCAGCCTGTTACCCGCATCATGCTCCCCCAGGAACGTGTCCTCCTCCCCGGCTCTCGGTCCTTGTTCTCCCGCTGCCTCCTCCTCGGGCAGGCGGGGAAAGCTGGTGATGCTCATATAGTCCACCGGGGAGTAAGAGCCCAGAGATCGCCCAGGGCCCGGCTCCGCCATCTCCTTCAACCTCTGATGTCACCGGCTCGGAGGAGGTGGGGGAGAGCAGAGCCAAGCACGGTGGAGGGCGGGGCCGGTGACGGGCAGTCACACGTGACGACATGATTTGTGCGCGTGACGTCACAATATATTTTTCCCAATGGTATCAGAGTATTGGAAGAAATCAAATGACCTCAGGTGTAAAAATTATTCAATTGAATCTGCAATCCCATGAGGATGTAATATTTTTTCTTTTGTCTTCAAAAAAGAAATCTTTTTTTAAAACAATTTGTATGTATTGTATCTCCATTTTCCTCATGACAAAATTATATATCCACCAAACATTTTCTGTTGGAGAATCTTCCATGTCCATTTGTCTTCAATGGGGGCGATTGATTCTCAACAAGAAAATAGTGAATGTGAGATTCACTGCTTTATAATATGACCCCTTTTTCAGGATCTGGAGTGTCGTCATCATATTTTCAGATTAAAACTGAACCATTCATGTGCAGGAGAATGCTTTAGAAAACTCGTCCCTGCATTTTAAATCTTTTAATAAATACCATATAAAGTCAGCAGTCTTCTGGTTGTAAGGGGCCCTCCCTCTTGTTTTCCTGGCTCCTACAAAAAATGTGACCGGTGTGAGGATGATCTGGGCTCACTGGATACCCTTGGGCACCTTAAGCAAAATTTGATCCACAAACAGGGTACAACTCCAGAAAGAACGTGATTTAGACAGTGAAGGCTCCGTTTTTTTTTTTTTTCTTTCTTTTTCATTTAGGCTGGTGAACTTTTTAATACAAAACCCATTTTTCTGGCTGTCAGTGCACTTTTTGAGGGTGGGCAATTTTACTGGATGTAGCACCACAAAAATGTGAGGGCCTATCTAGATGTCATTCTGCCAGGATGTTGGATAGGGCGAAGAGGTGCTGTTGAACGCCTTCAAAGTTCCCCAGAGTTAAAAACTCTCAATTTCTACTAGAGGAACCCTAAATGAAAAAACATACCATAGAAAACCATCTACAATGGCTGCCCAATGGGAAGAAATTGAAGTGTTGTGCAGAGCAATCTTTGTGAACACTGTAGTCACTGTTCTTGGTCACCAAAATCAGATGTATCTGGATGGTAATGGTGACCAATTTGAGCATCTAATGTAATTGCAGAAGTCAAACAAGACTTACAGCTACCCTTTGATAAACATATATCTAGCCATAGACCTCGAAATGTGTATACCAATGTTTCTCAAACAGGGTTTCCCTAGAGGTTGCTAATGGTTCCTTGGGCAATGAGTAATTCATGTCTCTCAGGTTGGATTAACGGACACCAATGATAAATTTGGATATCTGTAAGAGAGGCATTCTCCCACTGGCCAGCAATGTAAGAGGCATTCTTCTCACTGACCACCACACTGATATACTTTGAGCAATTAATTTAGCAATTATAGCTGGGATTTATTAAAAACTATATTAAAATTTTTTTAAAGGGTTCCCTCATGTTAAAATAGTTGAAAAACACTGGTTTATACATTTTAATAGATCCCTCTGTATATACAGAAATCATGACATTGATTTTTAAAAGAATTAGAAATTCTTCTTCACTCCTTATGACTAATCTTGGAAAATCCATACAAAAGGCAATGGCATTTCTCACGTCAAGTAAGTGCCACCAGAGACACTAAAATAAAGATTACCAATATTACACCAAACTATGTACCAAAATGTTAAAAGTAAATAAAAAATTACCATTTATATATAAAGCACTAGCACTGAGCTAGGTACAGGGGTTGCCAATGACAAACCTGCATACTTGACAAGTACATATAATAACACAAGAGGACCCTGTCCAACAGAGCTTGCAATCTAAAAGATGGGGAGAAAATCATTCAATAGGTAAAGGAAAGGTAGCTAATTAGTGGAGGGTAAAAGTAAGGTAAAGTCATTTGAAGGTCATTGGAGGATTGGAGAGGACAGATACGGATGTATTTATGTATAATGTCCAAGATGTAGGTGGAACTAGAGCTGTGAAGGGATTTAAAGACAGGATAGCTGAAATTTGATGAGGTGGAATGGCAGCCAATGCAGGGATCTGAAAAGAGAAGCAGCAGATGGGACGTAATGAGTAGGACAAAGTAGATCATTTAGCAGTAAAATCTCACCAAAGAATAACTACACTTGGCCCCAATCAAGTTCTGTATCGATACCTACAGCTAGCATGCCCACCAACCTGTACCTAAAACCCCTAGTTCCCATAACTCCTCCTGTACTTCCTATATTTTGCATCATCTCACAGTTACTTCTACTCTAGGAGAATTATGACTTTTGCTTCAGGTGATGACGAAGAAGAACATGCTTTGAATATTTTTACATAAGTTACAATGATGCATCAGATCTGCTTTTGTAAGATTATTTTTCCTTTAGTGATCCTTTGATGTTGACATTTCTCTTCAGACAGAGCAGCCAAATGAAGATCCTTCAAACTGTGCAAACATTCAATAATTCAACTAAATGTTGAATTATTAAATATTTGAACACTCGCTGGCATTTCAGGATAACAGTGCCGTCAAGAGTTTTTATCTGTTTTAAATTACTGCTTTTAACATGCCCGCGTTTAAATATTGCTATCGTGATCCCTGTGTGAACTATTAATAAGCAGTTTGCTAATTACTGTGATTTGTGCCATAGTTGGGAGTAATTACTGGCGGGTAGTGGTACATTCATCTGGGCTATGACGTACATAAAGGTTCATAAATAAGTTGCTTGTGCACAAATGCTGTAGGTTAAAACATTGTGAGTTTTTTTATATTTGTATTTGAAATAAAGCTATTTTTAAAAAAATTTCGTATTTTTAAACTCTTGATGTTTATATTGTTGTTGTTGTTTTGTTTTTTAATCTTCTGTTCCATGTCACTTGAGAAAAGTGTTCCAGTGTTGCAGTCTATGGCCAAACCTACTGGTCCCCTTGTGGTGACTTCACTGGACTTCTCTAGGACCCTGCCATTGGACCGCCAAAGAGAAGTGTCCATGTCACCAATGGTAATGACATAGACACACAAAAAAAGCTCCACAAACTCTGCATTCCAGAAGATAGAAGATTTAGAGTGTTCAAGAGTGTTACTCGAACATATTTGAAACATGCTCATTTTCTGCTTAACAGCTTTTGAAATATTTTTTACACAGGGAGTGCATTGTTTTTAGTGATTGATATATATATATATATATATATATATATTCAAGGAAGACAAACATTCAATTAAGCAAGAACATTTAACAGGGGATAAAGGGAAATGGAAAAAAAATTGACGCATACAATCCAAAAAAATATGTGCTACCTATCCCACCTCTTGTAAGCTCATTTGGGCAGGGTACTCTCTTCCACCTGTGTCATTGTTTGTATCTGTCTATCATTTGGATTACAGCGGTGCACAATATGTTGGTGCTTTATAAATAAAGTTTAATAATAATGATAATAATAAATAGAGAGATAAGTCAAATATGAGAGGAGACTCTATTTATAAAACAGGGATTCTGACATTCCCCTAAACATTTCCAGGAGGGAATCAATTACTGCTATTGAAACACATGGAGCTATAATATTCCCACAATGTCTGATTACTTGATTTATAAATAGAACCCAAGCTGTAGTACGCAGCTTTATTTTTTGTGAAAAGAAACAAGGGCCACCATTGAGTAGTATGCATGCAGTGTAAAACCTGTTTGCATACATAGATGTTCAACATTTTTATTGTACAAAGGGGACTAAATCTTTAGAAGAACTACACATATCCTGCAATGTGGTTCTTGCATGATCACATCTTACATTTCAATCATCAGCTATCAATATGGTGATCCTCATTATCAATTCATAGTGATCAATAGAAGTCGGCGGCCTCCAGTGACTAGATATCATCAGAAAAGGTGTAAACCAACCGTTTCTACCAAGAAAAAATAAGAAGATATATATATATATATATATATATATATATATATATATATATATATATATTCAATTGGGCAGGCTACTGGAAAAACCTTGTAGAGCGTTTTATTTATTTTCTTCTTTTCAGTTGTTTTAACCATATCCAAAAAACGCTTACAAATCTTTGACCACGCAATTTTAGGCGTTTGCAAACAACACCAATTCAAGTCCTTAGATCAGTGTTTCTCAACCAGGGTTACTCCATAGCCTGCTAGGGATTTCTTGAGCAAAGAACAGTAACACTAATTTGTGGCTATCTGTAAGGGTGAAATCCTCCTTTTGGTCAGCAATGTAAGAGGGATTCTTCCCAATTACCACCAAGCTAATACACTGTTAGCAGTGGATATAGTAATTATAGGAGGGGTTCCCTAATACCTGAAACCTGTTTCAATGACTGCCCCATGTCAAAAAGGTGCTTGAGAGGGTGCAGGGTCAAAATACCCTGCCTGGTATATGTATTGCTAAGAAACAAAAAGTGAGAATAAACCCATTTGCTTTATTGTCAACCTTTTTGTTTTGTAAAAGGTTTAAAAAAACACTTGAAAAAGCCAATCTGACCCCAGTTTAAGAGTGACCCTAAAATGTGTCAAAATATAGGAAAAAATATAGGAATTAACCAAAACTTTTCCTAAAATAGTTTGGATAGTACAAATAACTGCAATTTTCACAATATTTATTGTACAGTGTTACTTTAAAAGTGTTAGCTGAGAAAATGTTTGATATATACACGTGTGTGTGTATTTTATATATATTATGTACATACAGTATGTACATAAAACCCTGTACAATAAATATGTGAAAAATGCAGTTACAGTCCTTGTACTTTCCAAAATCTTTTATTAAAGAGTTATACATATGTATATGTGTGAGTTTGTGTAATATATACAGTGTATATATATATATATATATATATATATCATAAATAACTGTCCTCATCAATCAGGCAGTAATATGGACACCCACAAGGACAGGTCCATCAATCGAGCAGTGTAGAGGGCACTCAGAAGAAGGACCCCTCCTGAGGTAAATCAAGCATCTTGTAACCATGGCTGCAGGTGAGTAAAGATGAAGTTTTTATAAGTTAAATTGTAGCTTTTTTTTTTTTTTTAGGTTTCTTGCAGAAAGTATTCAGAGAGGGGTGTGAATTAGGGGTTCTGCATTTGTGATTCCCAAATCTTTTTACAACTTACAAACTGGTCAGCAAATAAGCTCCCCATTTACTATGATGAAAAGTGTCTTGGATTACACATTCATCTATGAATTATACAACACATTCACTCCTTCACAGAGAAGTATTCACCACAAATATGTATAGTTTGTATGTTTTTGTTTTTTTTTATATAAGGATGAGCTGACAAACTTTAGGTGTAATGCATTAGAAGTGTATACATACAGTACACAATACAAGTACACCCTGCACTGTACAATCAATACACAGCTAAGTGAATGACACATGGATGTGTTTCATCGGAGCTCACTATTACATAACTGGCTGTACAACAAGTCCGCATTCTTCATCAATAGTCAAGGCTTGATTACTGATCAGTTTTCTCCCCAGGCCTGTTCAGCTGGGCGCACCACCCGGCACTTCAGTAACCGCCCGGCTGTTTTTGGGTGGTTAGGTTACTGAAGAGTTAGATCACAATACAGGGGCTGCCACCCACCTACAATTTCTTCCCATCCAGTTTAGAAAAAATTCTGGGGTAAACACTGTCGATAGAAAATTATTGGTGTAAACTGTTTTTGTTTGTGTATTTCCATCTTCAGAATGCCTTTGGGTAACCTCAGCAGGGAGAATCATAGGATGAGGTAAAGTTAAAGCGTACCTAAACTAAACATTTTCACTTTACATAAAAGGGTGGAAAACACGTATATGTAAAGGGAAAATGTTTTTTATTTTTTTTTTGTTTTTTTTTTTTAAAAAGTGTGTAGCACCTCCCCAGTCCTGATTGCCTCTGTGCGGAGTCTCCCGGTAGGCTCTGGGTGCTCCTTCTGTGCATGCTCGAGGTCCCAGACATGCGCAGAAGGGTCTTTTTTTCTATTTAGGGAAAAGGATGCCAAAATCACGCAAACGCAGTGAGATCGTCTCCTTTTTTGTTTTCCTTTTACAGCGGGCTACGTCACCCGATCTTGCACCTGTGCATTGACGTACCAAGAAGACAGAGGAAGAAGACAGAAAAGAAGAGTGAAGATGGCGGCGCCCAGCACTTCTTCAGCGCCGGGATGAAGAGTAATTCAAGGACGACGCGGGACCAGATCGTGGGAAGGACCAGCGTCATCGAGGGACCTGCGGGAATAAAGGTAAGTGTCAAAATCCTGTGTGTAAATATATCTAAAAATAATGACACAACTACAATAACAAGTACAAATTTGTATATAATAGCTGCACAGAAAAAGATGGCGTTTCGCCATTTTTGCCGCCTGTTTTTCCTGCTCCGATACATTTTATGCCCATATGGTAGATTGTAATATTCTAATGAGATTTATATATATGTTTATTTAGTCACCAGGGCCTACAGTAGTTTCAGAAAGTAATCAGAACCCTTAACATATTTTTAGTATATATATTTTTGTTATGTTGCAGCCTGATGCTGCAATCATTTAAATTCTAATATACAAAATAAAAAAGAAAAACGTAAATATCTCCATTTCAATACCTTCAGATTGTAAGCTCTTCCGGGCAGGGTCCTCTCCTCCTCCTGTGTCACTTTCTGTATTTGTCAGACATTTTCAACCCCTATTTAATGTACAGCGCTGAGTAATGTGTTGGCACTATATAAATCGTGTTTATTAATAATAATAATATTAATAATAATCAGAATTATATATGTGTTTATACCTTTTACTTAGTACTTAGTTAAAGCACCTTTGGCAGCATTTACAGCCTTAAGTATTTTCAAAGCTTTGCACACCTGGATTGGGGGATTTTCTTTCATTCTTTGCAAATCTTCTCAAGCTTGGTTCGGTTGGATGGGGATTGTCAATGGACAGCCATTTTTAGGTCTCACCTGAGATGTGTGATTGGGTTTTAGCTGAGCCAATTCTAAGACATTCACAGAGTTGTCCCTAAGCCACTCCTGTTTTGTCTTCGCTGTGTGCCGCCACCATGCTTCACTGTTGCGATGGTATTGGGCAGGTGATGAGCAGTACCTGGTTTCCTCCTGACATAATATTTAGAATTGAAACCAAAATAAAGTAAAAAAAAAAACATCATCAACATGCTGTAGATCCATCGATGGTACTGGACCTTTCCTCGATGCTGTCCAGCACCGTCCTGGATTTTTTCTTCGTCCTGGCTGGGCACTGCCATCTTCAGTCTCCCTTTACGGTCTTCTTGCTACGTCACCTGATTTATCACCGGTGGACTCCAATCAAGGTGCTGAAACATCTAAGCAGCTATCAAGAGCACCTGAGCTAAATTTTGAGTGTCGGTGCAAAATATCTGAATACTTATGTAATTGTGATATTTGAGTTTTTTCTTTTTAATAAATTTACGCAGTTGTCTAAAATTATGTTTTCACTTCTTCATCATGGAGTGCTGAGTGTAGATTAATGAAAGAAAAAAAAAATTTAAAAGATTGTAGCTTCAGGCTGCATTATAACAAAATTTAAAACAATGAAGGGGTCTGATTACTTTAAGAAACCACTGTACCTGCTGACCACAGAAGAAGAATTTTTTACAAAGCTGTATGGAAATAATTGAGAAGCGGATCAGACCCCTGCAAAGGATCCCACCCCCCATTGACAATGAGTCTTGATAAGATAGCTAATTGCACACAAGAATCATTGTAGATCATAGTTTTTTTAATAAACAATTTTACTGAAACTGACATTCCCTGATGGAGAATCATTTCGGTCCATGGCAGTTATTGTTTCTTTATCAGGGAATTTTTCAGTTAAATTCACTGCTTTATAAAGATTCCTTTATTAAGGAACGATCTTCTTGTGATTTATTGATTTATTAGTAATTTTTTTGACATTTATCTAGCACGTGTATGTGAAAGTGCCCCAGCCTTCAGCAAATGCAGTGTTGGGGCATCTAAAAGCAGCATATGTTTTGCTTGTTTTTTTCAATCAAGTTAGTGGTCCAGCTGCTGAATAAGGTTTTGTTTAGTTAGAAAATAGTAATAAAAAATTAATTGGAGATCTGCATTTCTCTTCCATCTAAAAAATAAAATTGCTGTAATACCCACCTCATATCCACAGCTGTTACCAACCCCCTAGCCCCCCCCCCCCTCCATCCTGCCACACTGTGATCAAGTGCAAATCCTCTTCATCATCATCCATGCTGGTTCCTGCGAGCTCAGGCAATATTGACAGCAAGCAGGCATTTGCAGCCGATTACATTTTTAGTTATTTTAACAAACTTCTGTTGAGTTATCAAATATCTATTAATGATCTATCTGTCTTATATCCATGCTGTGCCTATTCCTTCCATAATTATATATTAATTAGTCAATGGCTAGTTCTGCCTGTTGGCAGTGGCCAAATAGTTGCTCTCAGATGGGTGGATCTTGTAGGTCTATCCCCGTCATACTTGCAGTATAAATACAACCCTGGCACAGCAGTGATGACAGTCACAGATGAAACAGGCCTGGTCAGGTGAGTTATACCTTGCATCTAATACTCATAGAGATGTTAATAGTAATTGCTGGGATGGCTTAAACTTGCAAAGTGAACTAGCAGCTAACTTCATTATATTAGATAACCTACATGTAAGTATCAAGAAGAGTTTGTAAAGTATTTGTAGATTCTAACAATGAACGTCTCATTTTTCCTCTTCCTTCTTCTTTTTAAAGGCATTGAATGTTTTTGTTATATCTGTGTTAAAAAAAAATTGATCCAGAAATATATTGAGCTTAACATATATGTGCTCTGCACCTCTGCTGCCTGTTACCCATTAGCATTGTTCCGAGATTTATCTGTGGACTACAGTACATCTCCTGGCAATTATTATTAACTAGTATTTATATAGCGTCAACATATTATGCAGCGCTTTACAGTCTGTAGTCTACAGTCTGTAGTCATGTAACTAGCTGTTCCTCAAAGGGGCTCACAATCTAATGTCCCTACCATTGTTATATGTCTTTAATACAGTCTAAGGTCAATTTTGGGGGAAGCCAATTAATCTAACTGCATGTTTTTGGAATGTGAGAGGAAACCCATGCAAACACAGGGAGAACATGCAAACTCCAAGCAGACAGTGTCCTGGCTGAGATTCAAACCTCGGACCTAGAGCTGCCTAAAAGCCACCATGCTGCCCCAATCTTTTAGAGATGAGGAGATGGTAATGTTCTGTAGTCATCACGCACTTCCAGTCCTGGTACCACATTGATACACAGACACAATAGGCAGAGTGAGCGTTGCCACCCCAGGACAAGATATCTGCATAATCAGATAAAAAAATATTCGTAAAAACTTCATGTTGTGCTGAAAATCACATTTGGTGAAATATTTGCAGATTTTTTGATGCAAAACATGATTAGAAATGCAGAAATCTTTTGTATTGTTCTTTGGAAGCAATTTCGGTGACATAATAGACATAAGGAGAGAATGTTATACTGCATAGGATTCAGTTTGTACATTTTTAGGGACCTTGTAAGGTGCTCTGTGGATTCTGGCTGCAGCAACTCAAATTTAGGTAAATTGAGTGAATGTTCTGAAATTAGCCCAGCTGTAAAGGACAGCATTGTAAGTGATTGCTGATTACTGATTACAATGATTTAATCATTACAGTGACTGTGTTTGTTTAGTGATAGGGCTGTATTGATGAGAAGGTATGTTAGGTATAAGAGTCTGGGTTTTACATCAGCAAAAAAACTGAAATCCCAAATTAAAAAAAAAACTGGACCTGCCTACTTACATTTATCTTTTTTTTAGACAACAGCATGCAAATAACTTCATGAGCCCCAAATATGGTGGAAAACTAAAATTGACATTTTATTGATTCTACAAATATGGTATTTTTATACAATATTTAATCCTAGTAAAATGTGAATTATGTTTCCAGGTGCCGCAGCAATGACCAGCATGAATTCAGCACCTCGGAGGCCATTTATTGTTCTAAGAGAGTTAATAACTGGCAAGCACAAAATAGCCCCGGGGTCCATAGGTGTCTTCCTAGACAATGATCAAACACGTGGGCGCATTCTGGATCTACCATCCCGTCCAGAAGTATCTCTTAGAAAGAATGCTGTGCACTCTCTGGGAAGGAGAGACTCCTCTTTTCTGTATGGAATTGGTTCACTACCAAGACGGCTTAATCTCTTTTCCAATGAGAAGTTATTTGCCTCGGTGTGCAGATTACAAATTAATGATGTCGTCAGAGTCAGATACCAAGGTTGTGCCGCAGTGGGCGTGGTCACCACAATCTGGGAGCTTTCTTCTAAATCTGGAACCTGTGAACTTACCAAGTTATTGATCGAAGTGCAGTTATTAGTAAGTAAATTTTATATACATAGATATCATATAAATACATTGTGGTTAATATATCGTGTAAGGTATGTATATACATTGTTAATGGCCATAACATAATACAGTTAAGGGCATCACAAAATTTACTCCTTAAAAATTTGGACCCTATAATGTCCTCTCATAGTCCTCTCAAAACCGGTATGGGTTTACACATACACCTTTACATAATGTGGCATATTAGGCCAGCAATTCTACAATCAGGATATTTCAGAGGTCTAATATTAGGTAAATGAGATATTTCAAGTGAAACAATAATTTCTTATAAAATTTCATTTGGATAGAGTAGAAAGGGTTAGGACATTGCCATCCATATCCTGATAGGAGATTTCCCATTACTTGCTTTCTGACAGTTCTAAACCTTCGCCACTTTGTCCAATATAAAGACAAAAAAATGCAGTTCCAAAACAGGCCTGGTGTTTAAAAACGAATTAAAGAATACCTTTATTCACCTAAGCTCCAGTGAGGAGACATTTACAAGCTCCCTCAGGCGCACCAATACTTGTGCTAGGTCTTCTTCTGGGTTTGGGATCTTTGGCCAATTTAAGGGACAAAATGGCTCTGATTTTTTAAAGCTCTCCAACGCTGGAGAGGATACATTTTCAACAGTGAAGTTGCATGATCCAGCAAACCTGGAAAGATCCTGGTCCATGATTCAAAACACTTGCTAACAAATAGCAAATGACTTTGAAGAAATCTATTCCAGGAAATTGTACTGTATGCTGCACATGCTCAGCTCAGTGTCCGTTCTCGGTTGTGAACTGACAGGTAGGAATCTTACAGACGATTACTACATTAAGATACTATAGTGTATCTCTTCCATTATAAAAGTCCTGCTGGTTTGCAGATTTTTAGTGTCATCGCACAGAATTGTGGAGCTATAAATACATATTCTCAGATGAGTCGTGTAAATAAAATAAAATGAGGGGGAAGGATGATTAAAAACAAAAAGTAAAAAGAGGGAACAGGAACCAAAAGAAGAGAGTGACAGAATTACATCACTGCCAACCAAGTAACCCCAGTGAAATTATGTCTTCCAAATTATTAATTTAAAAACATTGCAGATTTTTAAAGTTTAGTTAAAGTTTTTTAATAATGTGGAATGAAAAAAAATGAAAAAAAGTGTGAATCCAAAGTAGGTAGAATTAGGTACTTTATAAACGGACCTGCAGATAGCAGTACTTTCATATAAAAGCAGATGTTTACATCAATAGCCCAATGCATATGAGTCAACTACAACAATGTGATAGTGAGCAACGTTTTGAAGATTGTATGTCCTAAATTTGCATGGACCAGAACATAATTTAGCATTGTGGCTGACCGAGTTTATCAGACCATGCCTATTCTTTGCCAAGGAGATCCATGTCAGGACAGCATTACATACCAGATAGTAAAAAACATAGTTGCACTTTTTTCTATTCCTAAAAAAGTTTAGGATGGATTACATTTTAGGGTTAGCAAAAATCTTCTCTTGAAGCACAATATTTAAAATTGTAGTACAGTATAACATTCCTACAGAACACTGTGAAGACCATAAAGACTCCATGGCCTTCCTCCTCTGTTTCTTCGCAATACTAGTCTGTGTAAGGACATTTGTGGTAAGGGGTCTAGCTGGTAATGATCAGCGCTAGTAGAGAATACTGCAATATTTTAATTGAAAAATGTATTTTGTGGTATTTCCATATGAAAGTTGGGGTAAGGCTAGTTGGGCTTCAGTAAAAGGGGTTGGGGAAAACACTGCAATTTAAACCAAAGTAGGTAAATAAAAGGAACATTTGTGGTTGGAGCTCACAGCTTTACAGGAGCAGCTAAACCTTCACCATCCCCTGGACCTACATTGAAGCTTAGCATGTATAAGAAGTGCAAAGCTCCAGTCTTTTTTGCAGTTTTAGAGTGTAGAAAAACTAAAACCCCTTCTTTGGTTTCAGAGTATGCTGTGAGTTTGCTGAAATGTGTGTTAGAAGCTGCAGCAAGTCAGTTAGAGCAAGCCTTGTTTCCTTGCCTGGTGATGTCCTGCATCATGTAGGTCTTTCCTATGTAGTTGTTCATTGGATTTTAATTCTTGCAGTCTGGACACCTACTCTTCCAAACTGAAACCAAAAGCTTTTTGAAGGGCGGATATGCCCAGGATATGCCCAGGGTTGCAGGCTCTTCAGAGAAGTACCGAGCCCCTCCCACTAACCATGTGATCGTGTCATCTGGTCCAAAATAAGGCTTAATGAAAACAGAAACATTTTATTTAAAAAAAGAGATTGGTATTAGGGAAAGTGAAATACAAACAGAATAAATTTCAAGATTAAATTGCTAGATTGCTGTATGATCATGACACAAATTAATATTTTGCAGGATGGGGAATGCTCTGAGAACACTACACCGCAGTTAAAGATTGATGCTAGTGAAATTCTGACAGTCAGCTCTAGCGTTCAACGCCATCTACAATGCAGAGACAATGAGAACAGACCCGATGAGAAAGGTGAGTTTCCCTGGCTGTCTGAAATTTAAGTTGGTGAAAACATCCAAAGTCTCAATAAGTTATCAGTTCTTGAAAAGTAAATAAAATATTTTTTGCACAAATTTTCCAGCTACTCACATGGATACTTCGACTGTCCATTTATAAAGCAGAGTCACTCATTTTATTGTTACCGCAAGCCTGTATGTGTCTTACTGAGGCCCTGTTTTTATATAACAACATAACAACATATTTGAAACATGCCTTAAAAAACAAAACAAGAAACATATATCAGTGATTCTCAAATCTAAAAATTTCTTTTTATTTTAAGTTGGAGTTAAACCTTTTGAGATTTTCATGTATCTCCCAGGAACTTTGATCTGAGTTGATTGAATTCCTGGATGGCCATTATGAGAAGTTGCCATTTTCCCTGTTAGGTTTTTAGATGTATATAAATTATTTCATATTATAAAGAGTGCATCAGGAGGAGATAGAACATAGAAAGGTGGGCAGAAGTATCCAAAACTCCCAGGTAGTTGGGAACATATTAATTTTAGCAGGGAGATCTCACTATGGCAATATCCAGAACCTGTTAGAAGCAAAGGGCTGACCATTTACGATTAAGTTCACCCCTTGTCCCTCTTTTTTATGGATTAAACTAGAAATGTACTTCTTTCAACTAGCTATTCAATAAAAAGGTGTAAAGGTGCATAGAAGATAGTATATCTGTTATAAAACATACACCTGTTTTTTGGAAACTGATAGAGATTCGTGCACAGAAGAAGAATTTGCCCCGTTCCTCTGTAGAGCAATTTGCGTGATGTAACTACACCAAATATACGTCAATGTAAGCAATCTCAGAATCTCATTTGACTATGTCACGTCATTTCACTGCTATTCCACACAACAGGTATTTCACTCCCTGTGAAAGCTATACACGTGTTCAGGTATAATTAGCCACTAATTGATCATTTACATCATTTCAACGCAAACCGCAAGGTGTTCAGAACTGTTATTAGTTTTAATAGCCTCAGCAATAAATCTTTTTTTTATACATCTGTCATTCCAGAACTAGAAATACTTTCATACTTTCATTTATTTGTTATTTGGCTTTTTACTTATGTGGCTTTTATTATCTTTCAAAACGCTAATATGGTTTGTTTCCGGTAGGAGTTTTTATACATATTACATTTTTTTAATTAACTATGCCTACCCTTTTCTAAGGGTCTTATGTCATGAGTCCTCATACTGTGGTGATGGTGGTGGGTTGTTCTCCATCCACTAAGGTCTTCTAGAACCTAATACATCAGTGTGTCATCAACAAAATGATTTTGTTTGGGGTATTGGTGCAGATAGTTATCTCTGTTGTATTTTGTACTTGCAAATGGAACGTTTCAAGTCTCTATTTAATGCCTACTAAAACATTTCATGTGAAGTTAAGTGTTATTTATTCCTGTTGTCTCTGTGAATATAATTTATGGGATATTTTTGCTGTTTTGCAGAGTAACAGCTTTGAAACTGTAGAAAAGCATTGTTTAATTACCTATGTCTATCAGTCTAGGTAAAGTAAAAATAAAAATAAAGTGTTGCCATCCTTTGCCCCCCCATAGATATTCACAGTGTTTTGGAGGACAATTTTAAGGATCCTCCGCCTATTCGTGAATGTGATGCCCTTGTGAAGATCATTGGACAGTGCAATGGGATTCAGGGGCACTACAACTCCTGTTACTTGGATACCACACTTTTCAGGTAAGGTGCCTTGTCAATATATCTTGCATTTTAAACTGTTAAAAACCTGAAGATACCTCTCCAATCATATATATGTTTTGTTTTATAGCCTATTTACCTTCTCTTCTGTTCTGGATTACATTTTACGCTCCCCAGATGTCTGTGATGCCAAAGTACAACGTATCCTAAGGGAAGACATTGTAAACCCACTTAGGAGGTGAGTTTGTTTTCAGTCCATAGAATTAGTTAACTGATTTTTCCAAGGTACAATTGGATGTTTGAGAGAATTCAAATGTGCTTAACTCATTAGAATGTTTTTCATTGAAACAATATTTTTATTGAATAATCATTTCAGAGTTTATGCTCCAGTCATTATACAAATATAGCTTCAGGAGGAACAAGGAACAAATAACTTAAACCCTAAATAAAATAATTCTTAAGCATCTTTTTAAAAAAAATCCCAGGACAGAAATTTTCAAATGTAGTTTCAAATCTTTATTCATTGTTAGTTGATGCAAGTCCTTATATTTGACTATCACTCGTTGCACTATTTAATTGAAATGTACATGGACAGTTTCAGGTAGTTCTGGTATGTGACCAGCGAGGCTGCTCGGATAGATCACACTTTTATGAGGCACCTTGATAATGGAACTTGTCTTTTCTAGATATATGCAAATAAATGCAAACTAAGATGTCTGACTTTCTTGACATGTAACAAATATCCTTTATGTGGGAACCTGTTTTTTTTTTAGTATTGTAACAAATGACTGGACACTTTGATAGTTGACTATACAAAGTGCTTCCTTTGGGGTCTTTTTAGTTGACTATGGAAAATAGGGTTGTAATCATCCTTGGAAAGCTGCTGTTCATTTGGTAATTATTTTCTGATAGGAGTAATCTTCCTTTCTTTTTGTCAAGTATTATGTTCTAAGTTCTCATCTCATGTTTTGTCATGTTGTAGGACTGGCTTCGTACATGCTGAGAATGTCATGAAGCTCAGAAAACTGCTGCGATGTGATTCATTTGTAAAGGAGGAGAAAGGTTTGTTCTGTTTTCTCTTTCATTTCTTGGTATTCATATCTAGAAGCATATACACTTATTATTGTTGATCTGTGATATTGTGGATTCGCCAGGAAGGTTGTTTGTACAATGGACGACAAGCACTCTATACAGGCAAGATTCTCGTCCGATATCAGCCCTGAGCCGATTATCAGACGAGAACCATTGCATGTAAGTCCTGTGCAGGGGATTGTGGACTGTAGATATCAGGTACTTATATTAGTAATAATTTAAATATATTCAATAAGATTAAATAAATACATACGCATTTGCCTTTAGTAATACATTTGCAGACATGTACAAACTGAGACCTTGGATTTGCAGAACAGTGGGTCTGATTTAATAAAGCTCCCCAAGTCTGGAGAGAATAGACTATCATAGGTGAACATGGGTGATCCAGCAGACCTGGAATGGATTTCATAAAATAAATTCCTTTTGTTTGCCAAATGTTTTCAATCATTGGCAAAATCCATTCCAGGCTTCCTGCATTTTAAAACCCCTAGACCTAATCTACAAAACCCACCCTAGGTCAACCTAATAGGGTATATTTAAACAAAGCTATAACTCTTGGTAAGCTGCGTTCTTCTTGGATCCCAACAACTAGAACTACCCAATAAAAAAAAAATGGATGAGTGGAATGGCTTAGCTTTATTTAAATCATAAGGTTAATGTGTCAATTATTGGTTCTCTTTTTCAGATCCTGAGGAATTCTTAAGTGCCTTATTACATGAAGTACTTGCTGTGGAACCACTACTGAAAATACGGTAAGTCCTTTATTTTTTTTCATGTTTAGTCACTGTGTATTTTTCTGGATACTTTGATGGGGTTTGACTAAACTTGAATACCAATCTATAAACTTGGCAGCTGAAACTCCCTTTGGGTTGCTGTATCAACCACATACTTGGCAGTACAAATTTGGCAGTTTTATGAGTGCTGAGGACAAGCGCTACATGCCTGAGCTGATGCAGCAAAAGAAAAACTACATTTTCCATCACAGGTGGTTACACTTTGGGCTCTGTTATAAAACAGGGAGCATTCCCTCAAGCATTCCCTTGTGGGAATCTTCCAGGTCCTTGTGTTTTAATGGCAGTAATTGATTCCCACCAGCTATTCTTTGAGGGAATGTCAGTTTTTTAAATAGAGCCCTTTAATGGGTGTTTACTTGCCTTAAAAAATTGTATCAATATTACAACTGGCTAAGGAAAAAAAATATATTGATCCAATATGATTTAAAGGGCCATGAGCAATTCAGTCTGGCAGAATCATTCACGTATTTGGTGCTCGTCCTTAATGGTACTTGATCTCTTCTGTAGTATTTGTAGTTGTCTGCCACGCATTGCAAACATGTATAATGCAATTGCAATTTATGAAATTATTGGAATATACTCCAACAGGAAATTGTGTTCACTGGAAATTATTCATTAGTAATAGTAATTCATTACTTAATTTACATAATTGTATCTCACAATTTTACAGTTGTAATGGCAAAATTCAGGAAAGTAACATCTACCAAATAATTGTGGAGAAAGACGGAACACTAAAAGTTCCCAGTGTCCAGACACTAATGGAAAGATCATTTCAATCATATGAAGCCCTCAAATTTGACCAGGTAAGGTTACCAGCTATAAATGCATATTTACATTTATTTTATCTACCTAAACATCCCCCAAAAATCTCAGGTTTTGTTTAATTAGCCAATAAACAGTCAATGTGCTTTTTTTTTTTTTTTTTTTTAATAGCAGTTTGCAGTTTTTTTACATCAGGAGAATCCACAATGTTAAAGCATTGATCTTAATATTGGATTTCACTGTAAAACTACTTCTGCTTCCAGAATATTTTTTTGGGGGGGCGGAGGGCAGTTTTCACTTGGCTGCATCTGTTCATCACAATAATGCCTGTGCTTATCCACATGTTACCACAATCCATGTGCATGTCCATTTTTTTGTCAGTGCCTGTCTAATTATTTAAAGGGACTGTCTTAATACAATCCATGTTAGGCCATTACATATTCACTGTGCCAGGACAAATAGGTGTAAATGGGCCCTACCATTATAAATCTTAACTGCCTCAAAACATGGTCCTCTTTTTAAATTGCTTTTATTTTCACCCTGGCATTCATCTTATATAACCTGTTGTTCTGTTTTACCAAATCCCTATGGTTGCTGGTATTATTCATCTTCTAAATGAACACTGAGAACACAAGTCAACGGTCTCTCTGATAGCATTAAATGTCATGCCAAAAGTGTTTTCTTTAGTTTTGATTAGAATGAGAAAAAGGAAAGAGTTAAAAGAACCAAAAATAAGTAGGGGGTTTCTTGTTGCCACAATATTTTATGAATAATTGCTGTAACACAAAGTAGTAGTACTACTTGTGTTACTACATTATCCGACACTGTGTAGTTGATCTATGTATAGCACTATGTCCTAAGAACCCAAATATTTGCAATAGGTAGATGCGAAGCGTTTAAACTGCATAAGTTTGTAGTGGATGTACTACTACTAGTACAACATATATAAAATATATATATTATATAAAATATTGTGGCAACAAGAAAAACCCTCCTTATCTTTGTTTCCTTTAATTTTTGAATGATAATTAAAGGGTCAGCCACTTGAGACTAAAATAGGGACATCCACCTTCAAATACATTTACATAGAATGAGAAAAAACATGGGGTGGAGTTAGCTGATGCCCATTTATCTTTCTATAGGTTCCATCTTGCCTCATCCTTCAGATGCCAAGATATGGAAAGAAGTATAAAATGTTTCCTTATATTTTTCCTTCCTTGGAACTGGACGTTACCAACATGCTCTATATAAGTAATTATGATTTATGTTTTTTATTTATTTTATTTAAAAACATACACACACCAGTTTTTAATCACTGTCAATGCAAAACCAACCAAATGGAAAAAAACTACCATTATCATGATAGATCATTTCATGGGGTCAGTAGGCACAGTCATTGGTAAACATCTTGTGTTCCATTATGCAATAAAAAGTATATGAAATGGCCTGAAAGATTGTTCGATCAGAGCATCTCCTTAAGATTCATCAACAACTGTACATTGTATGTCCCTACCTGGCCAAATCATTTCAATATTATACAACTAAGTAGACCCTCACCATCATAGTTTTTAGAGATTGTATAGTCAGACTGTAGCATGCACTGACAGTTGAAACCAAACCTAAAAAGAGAATGTAAAAAGTTTTTTCTTTACTTTCTGTGTTCTATTGTTGAGAACCCCTTCATCTCTAATCACTTCATCAAACAAGTAGAACTCTTAAGGAGATTCCACCATTGGTTGTCACTTGAATTTATGTGCTATTGGACAATATACTCTTTTTCTGTTTTAGTGACATCTATATTATTTTACATGTCCCATAATTTTTTGTCCAGGTAACAATGGTCACCAGGACAAACACTGAGGGTGAAACAGTAGGGACACAGATTACATTAAAAGCCCTATCAAATGTAAAAGAAGAAGCCACACCAATTTTGTTACAAGTTTGGAAGGAGAAGCCCAAGCTTTTCCAAACTGTTAAACCCACGTACAAAAAGCCACTACACTCTTTCTTGGTTCTTTTTCCTCCTTGCAGTCCTGTAGCTTTTCAATTTAGACAATTTATCAAAGCTATGATAAAGGGGGAACCACTTGCTCTAAAATGAATTGACTTTCCTTTTCAACTTACAAAAGGATTCCTTGTTGGAATATATATTCCCTGTGGTGCACTTCTTTAAATTTTTCTAAGGTCTGCACAAAGAGCTCAGAGAACTCTTACAAAACTTTGAGGAGTGCTTTCCTCCTTCCTATGCCATGCAGTCGTAAAACAGAGATAGGAATAATCACAAAAGAATGTCCACTTAAATACATATCTTGTGACATATATAATAGTCCCTATCTATGTATTTCAACTGTGTATTTAGCTGTTTTAATAAAATAGCTATATAAAACCGGCCTATGTCATTTTTTTTCTTTACAGGAAGCCATGTGTGTTGTCTCTGTCTAAGTCCTGCAGACTATGAATGCGTTCAGTGTGTTGCAGACCCCCTCACTACAGACGGTCACATTCGCCAGTTCTGTCAGTTTTGTGAAAGACAGGTGAATAGCTTACAGCATCAGTTGTTTCTGCAGGGGAATCAAATTTACTGGAAGATGCCTGTCAGGGGACACAAGGGCCCTCTGTGACTTTAACTCTGGGGGGCATTCATACTTTATGTTGGGATGTTGTCTGGTATTGAGCAAAAATTACTGCATGCAGTTTGCATTTATCGCCTATTATCTGGGTAGACCAGTGTTCCTCCGGTGGCTGCTAGAGGTTCCTTGCTATGAGCAGTTTGTGTTTTTGAAGTCAGTTTCACTGATACCAATGATCTTTTTGGCTATCTGTAAGGGTAACCTTCTTCCTAATGGCTAGCAATGTAAGAGGCATTCTTCCAACTGACCACCACACTAATATACTGTGAGCTGTGACCTGAAAGTTATTTCAAGGGGCTCCCCCTGTAAAAAATATAAAGAAACTCTGGCTTAGACTTTTACCTTGGCTCTACCATTTTGCCACACTCATGTAAAACAGACTTGATTCTGAGCAGCTGTAAAGAAGTATATCACCAACCTCCATTAGTTCAAAAAATTGCATCAACCAATTCTATACATAAGGAGTCATACAGCAAAATTTATAAAAATCATTTTAGTACACAGCACTATGCTTCCATGTAGAGCTTTATAAGTCCATAAACCTTAAACAGTACTAGGGTATCACATATCTCTTTAATTACCGGTAACTGCAATGCAAATGTATTGAAAACTTTTAAAAACATTTATATATTAGTTCATGCTGTACATTTACAGAATATTTCAACAAATAATAAGTAATAAAATATGTTTTCCTAGATTAGTATAATATTTCAGGCTTATAAGGAATAGTCTAATATGTTATTTTGTTCACCACACTGCAGGTTCATTCACACAAACCTATGAGTGACCACAAGCCTACTATGCTGGCAACCCACACTGGAGCTTCAACCGCACGGCATAAACTGGAACTGTTGGGAGTTTTATGCATCAAGACCAATCATTTTGTTTCTTTTGTTAAATATGGACCAGGAAAAAACTCCTGGGTGTTCTTCAACAGCATGTCAGGTAAAATAGGTATGTGTGGTTTAAAACAAAAGTATACAGCTACCATCTTTGCATTTTCTTTACCTTTTCATGGACCCTGCCTAAATCACAACTGTTTTCCCTAAATAAAACTACATCCATTGTTTACTTTTCTCTTTTAACTGAGTCAGGAAAGCTCAGAACCACTGGCAGGTTTTTAGCATCTCGTTGTTTAAATTACAGAAAACTCTGCAGTGAAGGCACAGCATTGAAAGGAAACTTCACTTTAAGGAAGTCCTTTGAATATTCACAGCTTTAACAGTTTTGTATTTCTGTAGATGGGTGGGGGCTGCAATGGGTATGGGTCCAGCATAAGTAAAAAAGAAAAGCGGACAGTAAATCTGTTTCCTATTTATAATAAGGATGTAGGAGGTCTGAGCTTCATACATTTGTTTCATTTAAAACGATAAATATATTTAAAGTAAGGCTATTTTGAGGTAACATCCTTCTTGTTTAAAGGACTAGTTTATATATATAAAGTAGTCAAAGATCTGAAATGTCAGTGTTTTAAATACTCTGTGAGATCCAGAGTTATCAGGTGGTTAACTAAGGAATATTACCTTACAGCAAGGCTTTCTTAGGTGAACAGGCGCTGCTGCAGTTGCACAATCAAATATGTTGCTACAGCATACCTAATCCTTTGACTGGCAGGAATAACAACCGAGTATAACCTTACGGTTTATTACGGATTAAAAGAGGGCTGGGTAAACAAATGAAAAGTGTGTTACAGTGCATATCCTATCACAGCAAAAACTGGATTAAAGCAGACAACAGGGTGAAACACACTGCTAGCTAACAGCTGTGTTTTTTTTATGTAATCGTTTTGTCCAACTTAACTAGTCACAGCCAAATCAGTGAACTTGTTCTGAGTGATGGAAAGCTCATGTGATATTATTAGTGAAAAACAGCCACTGCCCTGTCTGAGATCCTCATTCGGGGCTGTCCAATTCCAGTCCTTACAAGCCAGGTTTTTATGTAGACAGAATCACTTTGTGCTCTTTGTAAACCATACCCCTTAAAAAAATGGATAAAAATAAGGAGATTTACACAGTCAGGCAGGATATAGAACTTGTTGAGCCAAGGTCAACTAAAGCTAGGTAAAAATGTGGTGGAAAAACGTAACCCATAGCTAGTTGTTCCCTCATGGTAATGTGGTGAAAAGATTGACACTTACCATCGGCAAATGCAAATGTACTTGAGCAATTATGATTTGTGTGTATTTTCTTGGATGTTTTCCATGAGTATGTGTAGATACTCTGTTTTAGCAAGGGCAGGTGTAGGCTCTCCCAAACGGCACAGCCCATGAGTGCTGAATATGTACTATTAATTTTTATCGCCCTGCATTAGGGCCTCTTTCGATGGGATTTTGGCTTGCAGTGATGTCCTCAGTTTGGACATCAGTACAAAACAGAACACTAAGAATTTATTTAAAGGTGCAGTTGACCTCCTTCTGAGCTACTTGAAGCAGGTTGTGCATTTCAGTTGACTTATTTGGAAATGCAAAATATGTTTGAGGTGAATGAATGCTTTAGAAGGCCAAATCACTGCTCTATGTCCTAACACTTGATAAACAAGTCGCTGATAATAATAATAATTGTTTAAGATGAGTTGTATCTCATCTAGAGACTGAAACAGACAAGAGACATATAAACAAGGGCTGAAAAGACCAGGTAGTGTAATAAGGAATATTATTACTTTTTTCTAAAGCTTTAATTTGTTGGCATTTTCACTACACTGAAACTGTAAATGGAACAGAACCACTTATATAATGCTATTTTTTTTAAAACAGGCACTGGAATTGGAGGAAATGTCCCTACGGTTCGAGCTTGTCCACAAATTGGGGATTATCTATCAATGTCTGAGGAGGAATTCGGTGCTATAGACTTTACAAAGATGGACCCACTGTCTAAGAGATTTTTCTCTGACATATACATGTGCATCTACCAGAGCCCAGAAAGTACCAGGCAGTGCTTCTAATTACCAAACTTGAGCGGTAAAGATCTTTGTCCGGGACAGAAATACTGCACTGAGTTCTGTTGAACTTCATAACTACAACAACTGAGTTTAAAATTCAATTGTTGCATTGGAAGAGTATAAAAAGCAAAATCTGTAGCTGGGAGAACAATGGTATGGATTACTGCACAGTTTGCAATACAGTACAACAATAATTACATTTCAGTTTTTTTTGACTATGAAGTTGAATGTCCTGCTGCCAAAAAGTTTATGTTTAAACAAAAAGTATTCTTTAAAATTGTTTTGTTTTAATATTATTTTATACTGTTGCAAAAAATCTTTTTCATTCTGTGACGCAAACATAATAACCAGGAGATCATTTAAAGGAGATCTAAATCATTACTTTTTAAATAAGGAAAGACCAAAAATTGTACAAATGAAAAATGCTGCAATGGTCCACCGGTCTTGTGCTAATATTTCCTCCATAATCCACAGTTGCTTTCTGATAATATACACTTCAACAATTTAGGACTTTCAGAAAGCGGCCTTTCAAGTCAGATGTACACTTTTGGTTTCACTGTATACAAAAGAAAGTGAGACACCAGCAGAACAATGACTGAATGGAAACATTTACCTTACAGAATAAAGAGTCCAGTATATGGTCTGTGATCCCTTTAATTGATTTTACTCTGGTCAGATGGTCAGCTGCATCTGTATGTTGACTACTATTAAAGATGTTTGTTGTTTAATCAGACTTGTACGTTCATTTAAAGGGGAACTTTCACCAAAAGCTCCACAAACTAAGCCCTGCAAGTCTGACATTGTCTTGGCTTCTCTTCTTTCCAGCGCTGGATAGAACAGTGGGCGCTGACATCTTTTTTCTTATCTCAGGTTCTTCTTCACATTACCCGAACTTGCTCTGTGCATGCGCAAGATTGGCTGATGTGTCTTTCTGCAAATGTAAAAACAAGTGGCATTCTCACTGCGCATGTGTGAGATTGTTTACTTTTGTTTTTTACAATATAGGAAAGCCCCTGGAGGAGCAGCCCACAGTCTCCAGAAATATGTGACACAAGTAAGCAAAATGTCACAATTGGTCCGTTTTAATCAATATTATGGGTGGAAGGAAAATCTGAATTAGTAAAGTATAGTATAGTATGACAATACAGTTCACATTGTGTGCATATGCTGCATGTATAATAAAGGTGCACTGCAAAGCAAGGAGTGATGGGGATCCATTCAGACTGTTGGAATGTCACCACATCACAACATGTGCTGCTGGAAAAGTCATGTTACTTTAAATTCCAGATCTGTATTTTGTTGCCAGTCTCCTGTGCTGTCCTGCAAAAATGTTATTACAAATTACAAATGTCGCTGGTCAGAGTGACAAATCCTTTGGCAGAAAAACAGTTCACACATATACATTTTACGCAGTATTTCTATTCATTAGATAGACTTACACCATTTATAGCTTCTCCTGGTCTTCTTTGGGTTTGGAGTCTGGTCTCTTGCTTAGTCTGGCCCAGATGACATACATTGTGAACAGATGGGTTAGTTTTTCCTAGTAGAGAAAGTAACAAATGCTAACTGGCTAGCATCCAAGAGAGAAAAGACTTACAGTCTTAAATCATAGAAATCCTACCTGTCAACACTTTCTATGGAAGCAACTTTAGATTCTCTTTAATTTACATCATATACCCATCAAAGGTCACTCTTCAACCTTCAATAAATGAGCCAAAGCAAATACAGTGTGGCAGTAATACATTTCTATATGGCAGATCTTACTGTTTTAGTTTACTTGGAAAACAGAAGCACTTTTCCTGTGATACTCATCAAGGTTTGCTGGTAAATAAGGTCGATGAGCTACAGGGTAGGGGGAGCATGACATACCACACCAGGTATTTTTGGATTTATTTTTTCAAGGAATGTCCCCACAACTGGTTAAAAAAGACCTTACAATAAAAAAAACTGTTCCCCTATACAAGACAGGAATCTAGAGGCTCATAGATATAACTACAGCATCCTCCACAGCTGGTTCTGATAGGGAAACCTAGGACACTTTTTACATAGAATACTGATAGTCACCCCTCCTCCTATTCCTTGCATTACTTTTGGGCTATCACTAAAGCTTTTTCAGCATGTTCCAGAAAAGTCTGGCATTTGGAAAGTGTGGAAAAGTTTAGGTGGCTGCTGCATAAATGTGCAGGAACCTTAACCTGCAGCTGTTGTATTTGTGAGGTAAGAACCAGATACTTACACCCCTTATTATGAAGAATGTTGGCAACCCAACGGTATCATACAAAAAGCCTGATTTATTAAAGCTCTCCAAAACTGGAGAAGATACACTACCATGTAGAAAAATTGGATCCAGAAAACCTGTAATTGATTTCCTAAAAATCCTTTACTATTATTTGGCAAATGTTTTAATGCTGGACCAGATTCATTCTAGAATTGCTGGATCAACTGGGTTCTTTAGTGATACTATATCTTCTCCAGTCTTGGAAAGCTTTTATAAATCAGGCCTATTGGGTCTATTGGGGCATTGGGAACCTTCACATTTCCGCGGCTGCCCATGATAACCCCACCCTGAAAAAATTGGTTGCTTAGATCGCACCTACTGACTTGTATGCTTGTTTCAGCTCAATGATTTTAGGCACAACTAAAGGTTTCAACAATTACTAAATCCATTTCCTATGTGATTTACGAAGTCTTATAAAGAAAACCTTATTTACCTACCTATTCTAAGCCAAATTCTGCTTATATTTTGATTCATATACTCCCTCTTATTATGCTGCCGGTTCAGGAAGCAATGGGCAGGTTTAGGGTGACATATAGCAAACAATCTGATTAGTCAGATTGTCAATCCACCTAATCCAGTCTTCTGTGATGGTGTGGTAACAATGCTGCACTACTCCAGGATTCAGAGCAGAGTTGCCACTCTTTTGTAGGCTGTGCCTGCTTGCATTACAGGGGTGAGAGAATGCTGCAATGGGTGATGCCTTACAATCTGCTTGTAGTATCTTTATACTTCTTTAGATGGTAAAAGTAAAATTAATTGCACAGGCATTAAAAGTCAGATTGCAATGCGGATATTGAGCCTCAGGATGATTATTGACCGAATGTAACTTGTGTGTTAGGCTTTAAGTATCATAGTAATTGGATGAGTGTAACAGCCAGGCAACTAGTATATGTGCTGTAAGTCAGCAATGGCTGACTGCTTTTGCACTGTTTTCCCTTAACATAAGTTCTTAGCTGCTTACTCATTATATAAAAGAACAGAGAATATAAATAGCTGTTTGGATGCATTGCATATCAAAGGACTTAATTGATGTTTGCATCTCCAGTCATGATGATTAACAGATGTATTGTATAATTACACCTCTATAGTAATTTTTACCTAAAACTGGAGCAAAGGAAAATTACTCTATTGCTTGTGGCATCAAAAGCTCCTACCCTATTACATCAAATCTAAATTCCATGCGGATATACTAAACAATAATGCAGTTATCTACCTTTATCAGTGTATCTATTATCATAACAAGTGTATATACATAAAAGAATACAAGTATCCAAATTTAAAATGGTATTACCCTTTTATGATCTTAAGCAAAACTCTGGTTGGGGTTCAGGGACAATCAGGTGTGTTGAATGTATTTGTCATGTTGATGAGGAGAAAGCAGCACAAGTGTCTCCTGGTCTTCAGCAGAGTACCCCGAAATAGGTGATGGGCCGGTGACCCTAGTGGTCACCAGATTATTTTACTGCAGGGGGAACACCATGGCCCCCAGAATCGCTCTACCAGGGGCAAGCTGGACAGGGAGCCTTGGTGTATGGACAGCCAGAGATCAGATACCAGGGTTGAGCCGATGGCAAGCAATACTCATAGTCAATACTCAATGAGGTCAGCGCAGGCAGCTGGCAATAAACACAGTCAAGATGAACCAATGTCAGGGTGGGCAATAATTGTAGTCAGAACAGACTGGCATCAAAGCAACTAAAAGCTAGGTAAGGATCAAGCCAGGGTCAGTATCAGTAAGTCAGACAGGCGGAATATCGCTGGGCCAGTAGCAGAAAAAAGTTTAGGATCCAATAACCAGAGCCTGGAACTAGGGTGATTTAAATAGGATTAGCAGCCAAAAGAATACAGGATTGAATCCAGAAACAAATATGCTTATTGACTGCAGCACACACTCCTAAACCCTCTGCAGTGTCTATGCAGGGGATGCCAAGAAATGTGAAACTTCACGGGTAAAGGGAGGCCGGTGATGCTTCAGGTTGCTAAACAGATAATCTGCAGGCGGCGTAGTAACACACAGGCTGGGGATGCAGAAGTTGACCAAGCTGTAATACTTACCTTCAGCAGAGAAAAGTTGCAAGAGCATTCAATATTATGGCACCGATCTGCATATAAATTCATATTGCCAAAGTAAGAAAATCAACAATTTGTTTTCTAATTTGCATAGTCAAAACTAAATCATTCTCTAAATTCTAAACTTTTAAAAAAGCTCTGGTTAGCTAGTTGACTTTGGATTTTACAAAATTAAATTGCGTCTGCCTATGCGCACTTATGTGAATCACAATATTATGGCAAGCAGACTACAGATTGAGAAGTACAATTTCTGCTGCAGCAAAACTCCCAAGAAACTGTGACTCGACCTATAACTACCCACACCATTCACAGTAAGGTAAGCCGTTAGTTATGATAAACAACAAAAGACTAAATAAATTGCATTTGTTACGTTAGTAAAAACTACTATGATTACTAATAATCAGCAAACACAATGTTTACTTGTTCCCAAGAATTTCCCCGTTAGGTAAATAACAAGGCTGTAATCTTTTCACCAACGAAAACAGGAGAGTTTCCCAATCCTATCACCGCGCCCTGCATTAATTAAAGGGCTCACCCACAATCACTTTTTGTACTGTGCTTTTTTTCTAAGCTGACCTTGGCTCCCATGAGGAAATATCCAAATGACATGCTTGACTTGGAACATTTAACCTATTTGTAGCTCCAGCAGTTTTACATTTTAGGTGCAGGAAACAACTTAATGGCAGGTGGAAGTTTAAAGGACCTAACTAGTTTAGTTGGTAAAATGAAGAATAATGTAAAAATGTTGTATTACTTTAGGCTGGGTCTACATGGACGTTTATAAAAAACACATGTATACTTTCGTACTGCATTTTTATGCTTTTATTAGCGTTTTAAACATTGATGCCTCAAGGAAACGTCCTGGTGTAGATTAACCCATTGGAATGCATGGGGATTTCAAACATGGGCTTTAAAAGCCTCAGGTTAAACTCTGGGGAAACCGTCTGTGTAAACTAAAGCGGGGTACACACTTCCATTTATTGTTGTAAACGAACGACCGATCGGCCAACCAACAACGCTGACAAATGAGGATTGTCATTGGAAATGAACAACCCGTCACAGCGGATCTGATTGGCCGATGATCGTTCACTATCGTGTGTACAATCGTTCAGTGATCGTTTCTGCAATACACTTGTCACTCCCTGCATCGTTCAAACGATCGTATCTAGCGTGTGTACACTATTAGTGGAATATATTTGAACGATCGTATCGTTACAGCTTGTACAGAATTGTGCACACGATTGTTCAAATACAATTGTGCATAATCGTTGATCGGTTGTAATCATTCGTTTTCTAGCGATAATTATTGGAAGTGTGTACGTAGCTTAAGCCTTATGTAGATATAAATCGTAGTTTGCTAAAACACTGTGTATCATTGCACTTGTCTTGTTTTTGTAAATAGCTTTTCTTTACTTTAATGCTGGAATTTTCAGGTCATTGCTTTGAGAAGACTTCGTGAAATTGGCATGGTTTTCTATATTCGCTACTGGAAGTGCAGGTGACAGAGTGCAATAGGAGAGCAATTGGTACTCATGGACTGACCATTGTCACCCCATAACATATATAGTGTCTGATTAAGCAACTAAAAGCTCACCACACTTTACTTCAATTAAAGTTGCAGATTTAAAAGGACCATTAACATAATAATGATTAAACATATCAAAGATAATTGGGTTTTCATCTACACGAAGACATCTACGCCATTCATAAGGGTGTTTTATTTTTGGAACGTGGATAGTAGAATGTACAGTGCAAATTTCCTATAATCCCATAAAAACCTTGGGTTCAGATAATTAAACTGAATTGTGTATTCAGACCATTAACTGTTTATTCTAATACTGCTAAAGTCTGTAGGATATTCTCCCCAGATTTTTTTAAACTGGAAGAAGCTGTAGGTGGGTGGCAGCCTCTGTATTGTGATCCAACTTTCAGTAACCACCTAAAAACAGCCGGGTGGTTATTGAAAAGTGCCAGGTGGTGATCCCAGCTAAAAGGGCCTGGGGAGAGCACTGCTGTAGGTTGCCATTTCCTTGTGTGCCCCTTTCCCCGGGCTGTTCAGAATCATGTAACCTTTAGCCTGCAGGTGATGGCATGCCTTAGTTTATTGTTGTAATTTCTGGATACAATTACAGTAATAAAAAAATAGATACACTTCTGTGCCTATAATAAAGACACAAAAAAGGTTTATTTATACAATGTACCAAATAAGTAATTATAGAAGGGGTTCCCTAATGACCTAAAACCTTAAGAAACACTGGCTGTAATCTTTAGAAATAATGGCCATTTACCCGGTCTTTGTCTCACAGACTAGCTGAACATGGGGATCAGCTTCAGCACGGCTTGCTTCAAACAGAATTCAGGTAATGCTGTTTAGGGTTTTTGTTTTTATTATCTTTATCTTGTAGTTCTGCGAATACCTGTGACCTTTGTTAACATGACACATTTTTATGTAAGGAGTCATGGTTGGTAAATTGGCTGCTAACCAGGTTTGGACTACAAACAAATCTACTTATCTTCATCCCCATTATATGCATTATATAGGCAGCACATGGCTCAGTGGTTAGCACTCTGGCCTTTGCAGTGCTGGGTCCCAGGTTCAAATCTCAGCCAGGCCCCTATCTGCATGGTAAGATAGCATTACTATACTTGCCAATACAATTCATAGCCAATAACATCTAACACTGCCATCACATTCACAGAATGTTTAGCTGCATTGTGTTAAAAAAAGCAAATAGATTACATTCTTGTTTTTAGGTATATATATATATGCTTAATCTGAATTCAATGTACTGTATTTCACTGCAAAATAGGAACACACAGCTCCACAGTGGGTCATCAGTAGGAGTGCTCATCTTTAGTCTTACCTGAAGCCCAGCTAGTCCTAGATTAAAAAAATTCTGAGGCGAATTCTGATCGGGTTACATCTAACAACCTCATTTACTTCTATATTAAAACTTTAGTGCCTGGTGAGAAGTGCTCTGTACGTTACACTTCGATTTATACAAATAACCACAAAAAGAATCCAAAGTTCAACAAATCAGATCTTTAATTGTAAAACACATTCATACCAGGTTAAATAAAGTCTTGTTCCAATACTGTTTAGCTTTCCTGGGCAGCAAAGCTTGATCCATATTTCCAATTTCCAATATTGGAAATGCAGTACTGTGGTGGAAAGGGGTAGTATAATACCAAAATGTCATAAAACAGTAAAAAATGTCAAAAAACAAAAAAAAATCTATTTGGACAGGCTAATCAGTTACATGGAAGTTGGACAATCTTTTAGCTGTACATGGTTCATACAAAAGAAAAGCAGAAGCTTTTATAACTGAAAGCCTGGTCAACCCTTAATTAAAATTTTCAGAGTTCTGATCTTGCTGCTTGAGCATATACCCTTATTGCTAAGTCCATCCAACATCCCAGGCTGTTGTCATAAGAAAACCATGGACATGCTTCTGATGTCACAGTAAAAAAACGTCACCTTTCCTTTGAGATAAATTAAAAAAAAAAAAAAAGAGAAACAAAAAGTGTGTGCCAGCGAGGCAATGGAAGTAGATTCAGGAATACTACTCCACATACATTTGGCGGTGGTCAACACCTGCAGAATGACAGGGCTAGGGAACAACTCACTGGTATTTTAAGAAAAAAAAATGATTTGCCTGTTCCCATTCGCCATCAATGTTCTTTGTAAGTTTTGACGGTTTTGTATTAAAAATAAGATGAATCTTTTTATCCATTGACAAAATGAAGGAAATTTGGCAAAAGGGACATTAGAAAATCACTGTCAATCAAAATGAATAGCTGTGTAAAAAATGACCCAGACAACCTATAAAAGAGAAAGAAAAAGAAAGTGGTCATTAATACGTCACTAGAAATTAATAGTCAATATGGCATAATACATGCTAAATTATATATACCGTATTTTTCGGACCATTAGACGCTCCGGACTATAAGACGCA
>NC_092860.1:15437680-15450122 GCF_032062135.1 Pyxicephalus adspersus
ACACACATACAATATATATCCCTAAGATAGCAAATAAGGGTATTATTGGGCCATTTACACAAATGAATCATTAGGTACCAGTTCAAGGGGAACTAAACTCAGTCGATACTCAATTGTACCCATTGCTTTGCTTCTTCCTTCTCTACCTCATTCCTTTCTTTGGTCACCTTGATTGGCTGGGCCGGGATAATGCAACTCCAACACAGGGCTGCAGAAGTTTATCGAGTCCCAGAACAAGCAGGGGAAGCCGAAATGCATTGGATATTCTGCAAACCAACGCGTAGTGACACAAGGGATGGTGATCAGGCAGGTAAGATTACTTATTGGCCTGTTCCTTTCTGCAGTAAAAGCCAGCTGATGCCATTTTTTTTTTTTAAACTTTAGCTTTACTTTAATTGTTAGGTTTGGATTCAGCAACAATTTTAATAAGTAGGTAGCTTCATTATACCGAGCTTAAAAGATAATATCAAATGACCGTTTTATAAAGGAAGGTCCACTTTTTTTTTGCATGTTTTCAAGTCTGATAAGCATGTTTTGATATTAGATGTTGAAACCCTGACACCCACGTCAATTTTTAGAGGCCTATAATTAACATACTAAGAGAAATATAATTATACACACACATATAATACAGAAGATATACATAAGGAAAGATATGCATAAGCAGGTGAGTGGGAAAGGCAGGGTTTCTCAACCAGGGTTCTGTGGAACTCTAGGGTTCCTCCAGTGATTGCTAAGGGGGTTCTTAGAGCAATGAGCAATTTGTGCCTCTTGGGTCAGTGTAACACCAGTGATCATTTTAGCTATCTGGAAGGGTGACATTCTTCCCACTGACCAACCATGCTTAATATACTTTGCTCTGAATGTAATCATTATCGCAGGGGTTCCCATTAGACCCAAAAGTTATTTTTAAGCGCTCCTCGATGTTAAGAAAAAAAAAAAAAAAAGTACAAACGTAAAAAAAAAAGTAAAAAGTAAAGAAAATGCTGGAGTAAGATGAGAATTTAGTGTGAAAAGTCTGTACCATAGCACCACCTTGTGGTCAGAACAATTATTCTCCCCAAAATATTACACACCAATCTTCTATCACCAACTAATAACATTTTCAGCCCTTCATTGAATTCAACAGTCAACTGATCATAAGCAACCAACTTTTTAGTCCCTGATTAAAGCTATGTACACACGTGCAATAATTGTAAATTGTGAAAGATCTGTTCCAACGACAAAAGACTGCTCAATGCATGAACGAGTGCAGTACATACAACGCCATTCATCTCTATGGAGAGGGGAGAACAACGGAATGGCACCCTGCTGCGCTCTCTCCCCTTTACTTTCATTACGATTGTTCGTCAGTGGATCCGCCAGGACAGTCGTATGGATGACGAGCACCGTACACATGCCAGATTCTCGTCCGATATCAGCCCTGAAGCAATTATTAGATGAGAATCATCTGATGTGTGTACTTAGCCTAAGTGTGGACTGAATGAAGGTGATGCTAAATACAAATACAAAGTACACAAGCTGTGTGTTTAAACAAGCAAGTCCAATAGACAGCTCCAATGTGTTCTCTGGTCCAGCCCATTGAATGGCTAGAATAAAGGTTTATGTCTGTGCCATGTTGTGGGTCTTCTGGCATATACTAATTAGACAGGTCAGCTGAGTACAAAATAGCAAGTGGATTTGCTTGAGTGTGCTAGGCCTAGGATATAAACTTCAAATTACTCTTTTATTGTTGACTAACTTTCTAAAGTGCAAGCCCCAGGGCTGTTTATTTATTTATTTTATCCTGGCTTCTGTAATACTGAATGTCTTGTGATGCCAACCATAGTCAGTAAGAACATTGACGACTTGCAGGGTCTGAAGACAGCATTCCATAGAAACTGGTAAACCATTACATTCAATATAGTGCCTGGCCAAAGTTCATCCACACCCTGTAAACTATGACACGGAGTGGGTAAAGCCTCAATCACAAGCTGGCCTAGCACATTCCAACCTTATTGATTACAGGTAGACACAGACACATCACCATATTAGTAGTCACACTGGAACATTGTGTTTGTAAATCTAATATTACCACGTATAGCTTAACTAAAAAGCGTCACTTCAACAAATACAGTACACTGGATTAGTAGGTCAATATTAAGGCAAAACAGATGTAACCTACCAAAAACAGAGCAAACGACGTCATAAATCCCTCCTTTGTTAATTCCCAGGTCCCTCCATACTCTTCCTCGTCTACATGTTGGAAGCTGCTAAAATACAGGTACAGTATTCCGGCGTTTAATAGGCAAAAACTGTGAGGGGGAAAAAAAGAAAGTGGTTAGTCATGAGAAATTATAATTATATTAAAAAAAAAAAAAAAAAATATATATATATATATATATATATATTTACACACACATACATAATGTATCTATAATACTTTATATTAATAAGCATAGTATAATTTGGATTGTACTAAAGAGAACCTTTCACCTACAAGGGGGTGCTGAGAAGTTCCTTGCTTTGCCCCCTTCCAGATGAAATATAAAAATGAGTGTGGGGGCATATGACAGCCTAATATCGTAGTATGTAACTATGCAAATATCAGGTCTTTGCGATTCTTAAAAGGTTTTTTTCTTTTAGTGAGAAGCTGTAATGGCAGAGGCACAAGCAAATTTCACGTCGTCGAGTTACAGGCTGTCATGAAGTTTTTGTTTCTCTAGAGAATGTCAGCAAAGGACATTCACACTGAGCTGTCACAAACACTGGGGGAGAAGTGTCCTTGCTACAGCACTGTCAAAACCTGGATACCGCAGTGGGCGGCGCAAATGCCGTGGAAAGTTGACCAAAGGGATCCTTTTTTTGCAGGACAGTGCACCTGTGCACACGGCTGCCAAATTGAACACCCTGGGTTTTCAATTGGTCCAACATCCCTCCTACTCACCTGACCTGGCCCCTTCGGACTATTATCTGTTCCGGAATTTAAGGAAACACCTGAAGGGGAACGTTTTGAGGACATTTCTGACATCAAAGATGATGCTGAGAGCTGGTCTGTGACCCAACCAAAAGACTTTTAACTAGAAAAGCTGCAACTACGCTGTACCAAGTGCATCAGTCTCAGGGGGGAATATGTTGAATAAATGTGCTATTTCATAACTCTGGCTCTCTTCTTTCTGGACAAAGCCAGGAACTTCTCAGCACCCACTCGTACATACAAAATAAAACATTTCATTTCAGCATATACCATCATATATATGTTACTGGTTTCATGTGCCACATGTTGGTTGGTTGGCTTGGTCAGATGACATTTTTCTTTATACTGCATAGGGATATTCCTGACAAAAGTAAAAAGGAATGTCACTTTACTCTATTAGATAAACTAGTCACTTTGTCCTTGATTTTTTTTTTTTTTTTTTAAAGAACAAACATATCTTTTAAGAGATCTAATCTTTGAAGTTCTTCTTAAATTATGCACAGACTTAACACCAAATGTCCCGCTTCCCACCTGTATGTTACCTGATGAAATGGATTCTCTATGAATTCCTATGAAGAATCCACCAAGGTGCTTGCCATCTGCCCTCTAGTGTGGTCTCTATAGAAATATCTAGTAGTAAAACCTAAAGCGTACCTGAACTCAACATTTTTACTTCACATAGGAGGGTACACAACCCTTCTAAATAAAGTAAAAATGTTGTGCAAACCTTTTTTTCCCCCCCTTCACAGCGGCTATGTCACCCGATTTTGCTCCTGCGCAGTGCAAGACTGGGTGATAAACCAAGAATACAAAAGTGAAGGGAGAAGATAACGGCGCCTGGAGCTTCCTGCACGCCAGGACGACACAGGATCGGATTGTGTCAAGGATCAGTGTCATCAAAGAATTCAAGGAAGGTGTAATTTTTGTATTTATAGTTTAGTTACACTTTAAAAAATAGGCTAGGGGACAGCTGTGGTGAGGTGGTAGTTCTTTTACTGCTTCCTCACACCAGGGATCTCTCCCTCCTTGCGGCAGATCATCAGGGAATGAACAGGAGCGGCAGTGAGCTATACTTGTACTATTTACTGACGCCGGTTGTCAAATACACAGTCACCAACTCTTAGGAACCAGCGCTACAGTGCAAGTGTTTGAGCGGTTGGCAACGTGTCAGCCGTGGGATGCTGAAAAGATTGCTTAATTTAGAGGCTGTTCTGAACCTGCCCTTATACTACTGGAAGATCGCCCAACTAGGTTCTAGTGAGCTGAACTGCCCTAATAGTGTAAATAACTAAACACCGAACAAAGATCTATCATTTTAAAATGGGTTATAGGTCCTACACATAATATAAACTATTTGATTTTAAATGTGGAAGATTTTGTCTTCTGTACCTATGACATCCATACAGGAAACGGGAGTGAGGTTAGGACAGGAAGGCACAGACAGCATTAAAAGTTGGGAAACGTTCAAATCTTCACCCACACCACTTGCCAGCTGCTATCTCTGATCTTTTTCTGTAGGCACACAGTGGCAATTAAAAGCTGACCGAAGCCCTTTCTGTGAAGGCTTATCCCTATATTTTTTAAATTTTGTTGGTAATAGGAAATCCAAAGTTTTGGGGGTGTTCACCAAAACTAGAATAGAAGGGATATCCTTCAAAGGGGACATAAACTCAAGAGGGGTATAAGTATTTTCTATTATACCCAAAACGTATATATTTTTATTTATTTATATTCAGCCAATATGCATATGGCTCATATGCATATATGTGTCATACTTACATCGCAATTCCCACAAATCCCTTTAGGGGAACAATACCCCAAATCAGCCCCAATATAATGGCCAGGATCTGCCGCATCCAGTAGATGACATCAAGGAATTCATCCTGTAAGGAGAAGCATGGGAAAGAGGTTACTGAATTGCATGAAAGGTCTGTGTATGTGATCAGTAATTTAAACACAGTTGTCGCGGCTTGGAGTAATTCTGTCGCAACAGCTGCGGGTCAGACTTGCCGAGTCAGCAACCCGGACTACAATAATCCTCAGTGTGTAGATATAATCCTATTTATGGGAAGCACAAGACCAATGAACTCAAGTCTCACCAAAGAAATGTCGGATTACATCTCAAATACAAGTATCTTATTTTACGTTATATTTATAAAGCAGTAATTTGACATTTACCAAACATTCGCTGCAGGTGTATCTTTACTAGTACATATCTTTATATTACAGAGAATGCTTAGTGAATGTCACATTTAATGCATAATGAGTATGCTTCTTAGCTTTTATGAAATCTAAAATCTATGTTAATTCAGATATTTATATTAAAGTATTCTCCCAGCATCTTTTAGCTTTTTCTTCCCACCCGGCTTAAAAAAAATTCTGGTTTTAACACTGCATAGTAATTGTTCATGAAACGATGTAAGTGTTCAACTCAGATTTTTTTTTTTTTTAAATGGGATGAAAGACATTGTAAGTGAGTGCCAGCCAAAACCTATACCAAAAATAGACAGGTGGTTACTAAAAAGTGCTGGGTGGTATGCCCAGCTAAAAGGCGCTGAGGAGATCATTGCCAAATACCTGGTATGCAATCATTCCCTGGTTGTAAGACAAAGCCCCCAGGAGATCAGAATCTACATTTATCCTTGAATATGTATAATTATTAACTCCTCGTTAACATAAAACCGTTTTTTTTTTTGGTCTTTGAATTAGACATTTAATTTAAAATGGAACTAAAGCTCCACTTTTAAGAATCCAAGATCAGGCAGGTCATTATCGCAGAAAGAGACAGGCAATGTCCCTTCTGCCAAAATACCTCCAAACTGCCAGATTGTTCTGGGTATCTGGCAAAAAGCTAAGCTGCACATGAGTGGCGTCATCTTTGGTTGTCAGGATATATGACAATCCCAGCTTCCTCTGTGCAACGACCTCCCAGGTGCCTGCATAGGAGTTACAGCATCCTTGCCTGGCTAATTAGGAGCCTCCATAGGAAGAGAAGACGAGGATGCCAGCGCCCTACAAGGGAACAGGGACAGTAATATCACGGTAATATCAAAGCGGTTTGGTTCCGCTTTATAATACAAATCGAACGTAATTCCAATTTTCTAAACACTAGGGGACACCCATGTGTGTGCATTGGCCAATCCTAATCACTCTGGGTGACAGTCAAAAACTGCTTATTCTTTTAAAGTGCACCTAAGGCTACATACACCTATTGGATACATTTCCATCACTTCTTTCCCTGTAGACACAACACTATCATTCCAAAGTGGTAGGAGACCTCTCTTAGGCAGCCATCCCTAGAACAAGCATCTTCATTGGATGGGTACTCCTCAGCCAGCACTGCCCTCTAATTCTCGATCGCCTAGTTCAGGGGTCGGCAAACTTTTTGGACTACTAGGTCATTTCAGGAGGTCAAGAAGCCATACTAGGCCAGAAGAAACAAAGTGTCCTAGGAAAGATTTTTTCCAAACGTGAGCAGCCTCAGTCTTGCGCGGTGTAGTCTCTGTACGTGTGCTTGGCATTGAAATGCCTCGAGATTCGACCGCTTGAAAGTGTATCTGGTGTCGTTGCACACTAAACACAGGGCTTTTTTGCCGCGTTGGACGAAGAATAATTTGTCGGTCCATTAGGGGTTGAAGACACAACGTTCAAGGTCAACCTTCCGGAGACTGGTAGCTGCGTGTTGCTTCTGCTCTTTAGGCATAGTAATTAAGGTTACTGTGCGGGAACTCGATGATCGGGAACTCACAATAATACTCACATAACACGACAATTCAATTAGGCCGGATCCAACAATAAATAACTAGGGGGGGCGTTAGGCCAGACTAGAATACTGGCTAGGCCGGAGTTTGCCTACCTCTGGCCTAGGTGATCGAGAATAAATGGGAGTGCAAAGCCTCCCAGGATATCTACGTCACGCATCTCGTGAGTATGCTCAGAAGGAGCTCTTTCGTCAAAGGGGAAAAAAATGGCGATCTAACGCATGCGCAGTGAGATCGGGAAGTTTTTTTACCATCTACGTCACCCGATCTTGCGCCTGTGTCGGATGACATTATTAAGAAGAACCCGGAAAAAAAGGAGAAGATGCCGGCGTCCGGCCTGAAAAGGGATGCCTGGATGACGCGGGACTCGATGGAAGAGACCTCCGGACCGATTGTCTGCTCTGCGGGATTAAATGTGTTTTTTTTTTTTTTTTTTTTTTTTATATTACATAGAAGGTTTGCCTACCCTTCTATATAGAGTAAAAATGTTGAGTTTAGGTACACTTTAACCTTAGTTCTGAAATGCCAGCTCGTTATTTTTGGTTCCAGTACCTCCCCCATCTCAATCATTCAGTAGTATTACCACTATGCACCACTACCTTCATACTAGAGTCAGTGAATGATTGAAGCCTCTGGATCTGCAAGACAGCCCACTTATCTGAACATGGACTTGCACAGATTCCCTTATAGTACTTTTGAGTTGTTGGACTACAAATCCTAGGTAATGCTTCCTGGATGTATGATGCATCTACAATACACACTATACTGTCTATGTGTTACAATCTGATTGTCCAATCTCCTTCATCTGCATGAATGAATATAAATTGGATGGGCGGCACAGTTGACTCATTGGTTAGCACTGTGGCCTTTGCAGCGTTAGATCCCAGGTTCGAAGCTCGGCCAGGACACTATCTGCATGGAGTTTCTCTTACATTCCAAAAACATGCAGTTATGTAAATTGGCTTCCCCAAAATTGACCTTAGACTGTACTAATTACATATGACTATGGTAGGGACATTAGATTGTGAGCTCCTTTGAGGGAAGCTAGTGATATGACTATGGACTTTGTACAGCGCTGCATGATATATCGGTACTATAACTACTGTGTAATAATTATTAAAGCGTACCTAAACTCAACATTTTCACGCTACATAAAAAGGTAGACAACTCTTATGGAAGAAAAAAATTCTTTTCTCAACTTCCTTTAAAACATAAAAAAGGGGTGCAGCAACACCCCCTTAATTCTCTATCGCCTAGGCAATCAAGAATGATTAGGAACGTAGGAACGCAAAGCCTCCCGAGATACCTACCTCACGCATCCCGAGAGGCACTTGGGTGCTCCTTCTGTGCATACCCGAGCATCTGGGGCATGCGCAGAAGGAGCCCTTACAGATCCCATGTATTAGCAGTGCAATATGCAAGTTTTTTTCCACAAACTACGTCCCCCCATCTTGTGCCTATGTCGCCTGACGTAGGAAGAGGAACAGGAAAAAAAGGAAAAGCCAGCGCCCGGTGCGCTGGCTCGGAGACGGATACCAGAAGACCCCAGACCCGATGGAAGAAACCTCCGGACCAATCGACTGCTCTGCAGGATTGAAGGCAAGTGGATTTTTTTTTTGTTTTGGGCACTTTAGAGTTTACTCCCTCTTTTACCATGAATATTTTACATACTAGATTGTACGCTCTTAGGGTCCTCTGCCCCTCCTGTGTCACTGTCTGTATTTGTCTGTCATTTGCAGCCCCTATTTGATGTACAGCGCTGCATAATATGTTGGCGCTATATAAATCCTGTTTATTGATAATAATGTATATTGCAAGCTTGGGTTTTCCTATAGATGTCATGAAGCCTGCAGCATCTATTTTCCTGGCATTATACTGAATGTGTAACCTTGGCCCCAGCATGATCAATGGGCTGCAGATAATACTCAGACAAATGATCTCTTCTTCTATAGGATCACTGCACTGACTTTCATAGAAATGATTCCCATTCAGATGAATGTGAATAATACAGCCAGGCAGTGAATGAAGCCTGCACAATGACCAGGAGGGGTTCACAATATTCTGGCCATGTGAATAAAAGGCTGGAAGAATACCTTGTCTTCCCAGGAAGAGTCTCCTCGCAGAGCTTTGGTCCAGGGGGAAAGCTTCACTTTCACCCCCCCATTGGACACGGCCTGTTCTTCTTTCCGTCTGGCGTTGTTCATTCTCCGGACAGGGGCAGCCCGTGCTGGCAGATCCCAGGATGTCAGGTCTCCTAGGATGACGCGCTTGTCCTCAGCCTTGCCCCGGAAGTGACGGCTATACCGGATGTGCAGAGCTCGCGGCTACTAAAGGCCCTAAATAGAGACATGTGACGCCATTTTTGTGGAGACCAAACAAAGGCTTATGGGGCAGGAAAGTAGAGAGACACTGGTAAATTGTAAGCCTTGGTATAAATTACAGTGGAGACAGAGACAAAAAATAAATAACATTTATCTTGTTACAATGGCACCTGTTAAAGTTAAACTAAAAACAAAAAAATCACACCTTTGTCCCACAGGTGTCTCAATGGCGCTGGTCCTTCCCACGAGCCCGTCCCGCATCATCCTGGAATTCACAGAGGGAGCGCCGGGCCTCGCCATATTCGATCTTCCCCTGTTTTCTTCTTCGGTCTTCTCTTTTTGTCTCCCAATCGCGCATACACATCCATCCCCACTCCATGGTGTGCACAGCGCTCATTCTTTCTTGTCACCGGAAACAATCAGGAAAGATCATTTCCCGAGACATAGATCTAGCATGTGAGCTTTAGGCAAAACATTTTTTTTAGCATAGCCAGTGGCAAAACAGATCAAGGTTGCCCCCCTTATTGGATACATTTCTATCACTTCTTGCCCTGTGGACACAACACCGCCATTCCAAAGTGATGGAAGTGACCTCTCTTAGGTGGCCATCCCTGGAACAAGCACCCTCATTGGTTGGGTTTCTTCTCATATTCCAAAAACATGCCGTTAGGTTCATTGGCTTTCCCTAAAAATTGGCCTTAGACTGTATTAATGATATATGACTATGGTAGGGACATTAGATTGAACCCTTTTAGCTAGTCACATGGCTATGGACCTTGTACAGCGCTGCGTAATATGTTAGCGTTTTACAAATACTGTATAATAATATTATTTCACCTCCCTGCTGTTACATTCTCCCTATTTTACACAATGCATTTCTCTCTTGGCGTATTGTCCTCAGTGTCAATATCAGGGAGCCTTTCCATTGATTCGCAAATTTACATTCCTAGAGAAATATGACGTATAGAGCATCCATGAGGCCGTAATACCTATACATCTGATAGGAGAGTTTCCCTCTGTTTTTTGTTTCTTGCTTTTTTCTTTGGACCTGGCTAGTGCTACCTTGGGCATTTAGAGGTCACTGATTGATGCCACCTCATATTCTATCTACATAAAACACGTTCAGATAATATTATGGAGGGGCAAAGGGCAAATGCAACAGATGTTTCAGTTTTATGGGACATTCATGGGTGGAGTCACCTAATCCATTAGTAAATAATCCCTTCTGAATTTCTATTTTTGCCCTATTGCTAACCTTGTCCCCCCGCATTCTCCCAATTTGATCCATTGTTATATATAATATCCTTCACGATTTCATGGAATAAATGCCAAATGAAGTGGAAATGTTTGCAGTGCCGTATTTTAATGGTGTTGTGTGTGTCTCATGACATTTTTAATAATGCCAGAAATATTAAAGTTAGAAAGGTCAAAGTTTGGTCAACTAAGAATTATTAAGGGTTAAGGTGTCTTCTTCTGTCTTTTAAAACCCTCACTACTTCCCATTACTACATTTCTCCCCTCCTAATGAGCCTGATTTAATAAACTTCTCCAAGGCTGGAGAGGATACACTTTTATCAGGGAAGATGGGTGATCCAGCAAACCTGGAATGGATTTCTTAAGTCATTTGCTATTTGTTACCAAATGTTTTCAATCCCGGACCTGATCCAATCCAGGTTTGCTGGATCACCCAGCTTCACTGATGAAAGTGTATTCTCTCCAGTCTTGGAGAGTTTTCTTAAATCAGGCTCATTGTGTGATACTTCCCACACCTAGATTGTAAGCTCTTCTGGGCAGGGTCCAAGGGTCCTCTCTTCCTGTGTCTGTCTGTATTTGTCTGTCATTTGCTACCCCTATTTATTCTACAGCGCTGCATAATATGTTGGCGCTATATAAATCCTGTTTATTATTATTATTATTATTATTATTAATAATAATAATAATAATAATAACTCACCAGGGAATGTCTTATTCCCTGTTTTATAAATAAAGCTCATTGTGTTAAGGCAGGTTCAAAACTTTAAATGAGCTGTAAACCTATTGCAAGGCAGGTTTTAATTCCTGCTAATATTTTTGTTACCCATAGGAACCTTTCAGAACCTATAATTCCATAACCGCACAATGATTTATATAGAAGATGACACGTTGCTATGGGCAACACTTTATATACTTTTAACACATTTGCACTTCACCGTGCTTAGCCCCGCCCATCGCACTCTCCATCCATGTCACGTGTTCCTGTATCACTAGCGGCGGTTGGCGCAGGTTTGAGTTCATTCGGCCCAGGCAAAGGGTTGTCACGTGCCTTCCAGGCAGCCAATCGTCGCTCTGCGTTGGTTTCTCAGAGCTAGATCGTCGCCGCTTGTACCCGGGCCCTGAAAAGTGTGGAGAGCGGAGACGGAGGAGGCCCGGCCTGTGTGTGTGGCGGTGAGTGATGGCACGGACACAGTGCTGGGGTGGCGGGGTCCTGTGGAGGGCCGAACATGGCTGCTTTTATATGCAGTCACCAATGGGTGTAGGGGGGCTGGACGGAGAAATGTACCGTTTCTGCTATATGAGAGGGATTTAGCTCCCATGACAGGAAAGTTACCCGTGATAAGTATGGGGCTGTGCTAGGCCCTCACTGATGTGCCTGGGAAGGGGCAGCCTGTGTGCAGTAAGCTGCCCATACATGGGAAGACATGGCTGCTGGGCTGGTCAGTCATGGCCCAATCTAAATGTTTCCATTTACCACAACATGTATGGAATGGTAAGAACCCTCCCTGCTTGTTTTCCTTATTTACTGCATCTTATTAGGATCATTTCTCAATACTTCCTGCCATGAAGATGCTACAGGAAGTTTGGAGAAAGTCCCTATAAAGTTAGGACAATTTCCCTATTTGTTAACACCAGGATAAGTGCTTTCCCTGGAAGATCCCCCTTCTATCTGTATTGACTGAAAAATGTCCTTGTAATGGGCACTGGGGTGAATCTACATAACCTGACAGGGGTTCTGCTGACAGCTAGAAAGAACACAAAGTTCTGGCTTTACATATATGCACATATTGACCCGTCACAATTTAATTATAACAAGCCATGTGCCGCTGTCACCTGGTATTTAGCTCAGGGGATGTGCAGATTTGCAGTACGGTTGCAAAATATAAAGTTTGGGGTAAGAGTATTGCATGCCTAGCCTAATAGATTTGATTCCTTCCCTCACTCTTTCTTCCCCCTTCCATTCCTCTCCTCTCCTTTCCCTTCCCTTCCATTCCTCTCCTTTCCCTTCCATTCCTCTCCTTTCCCTTCCATTCCTCTCCTTTCCCTTCCATTCCTCTCCTTTCCCTTACCTTCCATTCCTTGTTTTCCTTTCCCTTCCTCTCTTTCTTTTCCTCTCTTCATCTCCCTTTCCTCTCCCTTCCTCTCCTCTC
>NC_092860.1:15450555-15481784 GCF_032062135.1 Pyxicephalus adspersus
CATTAAGTTTCTTTTTGCAGTCCCCCCCACAGTGAGCACCTATACGTTCACTACCTGCCACAAACGCCTAACAAGAAGTACGAGAAAATAATTTCATATTGTAAGTTAGTTTCACCTCTAAAGTGGCATTACAGCAGGTGTCCCCATTGAAAGAATTTTCCCTGGATCTTGTTGTGTCTCATTGATGGTAGCCAGGCCTAATAAAGAAGGTGAATTTACCTAGCGGGGGACACAGGCGGCAATACTAAGCTCGACATGCTGACCCTTCCTACTGTAATCAGGCCTGAAAGAAAAAGTTTGGGTGGACATAGGGGATGCAGTGTGCTTCATAAGGGCCCTGGACGTTCACAGCCAACAGGGGCCAATTGTTGGCTCTGCCTGAATTGGCCCAATAAGTTGGGTATCCAGCCATCATCCAATTACAGCCGATGTTTCTTACATGGTTCGCCAGGGTCACACGATGCAGCTATGGCCTATGTCGAGCAATACCATTGTTGGCAATTGAAGATGGCTCAGTGGTCGGCACTCTGGCCTTTGAAGGTCCCAGGTTCGAGAATCTCGGCCAGGACATTATCTTCATGGAGTTTGTATGTTCTCCCCGTGATTGCGTGGGTTTCCTCTGGGTACTCTGGTTTCCTACCATAATCCAAAAACATGCAGTTAGACCAAAACTGACCTTAGACTGTTTTAAAGACATATGACTATGGCATTATTATTAATAAACAGAATTTATATAGCGCCAATGTAATACGCAGCGCTGTATATTAAATAGGGGTTGCAAATGATAAACAGATACAGACAGCGACACAGGAGGAGAGCAACACAAATGCAAAAAGTCAATATGATTCATTGCCCTTCTTGGGTCGGATAAGGGCAAACACATAAATGTTCGGCTAGTGCTTATTCGGATCAAGAGATCGCCATGCAGCAGAACGATTCTTTTCTTTTTAGAAAAGAAAATGGTGGCCAGGCCAAGGCTCGTGTGCCATTGCCAATCCTCCCTCTAGTTTGCAACAGGCTTGCTAAAGAACGTTCCCCTGTTCAGGCCTTGTCCTCTCGGGGTGACAGGTGGTAGAATCTCAGGACATGACATATGGGGGACCCTTGAAATGACTTTCAGATCTATGGAGAACTCTTGCTTTATAATTACTATATACTATTTACACAGCACATTAGTGTGGTGGTCAGTAGGAAGAATGCCTCTTACATTGATGTCCTATGGGGAAGAATGTCACTCAAAAAGATCATTGGTGTCACCTAAACTGACTTGAAATGTACAAACTGCTCATTGTTCAAGGAATCCCCAGCAACCTCTGGAGGAACCCTGGGGTTCCATGGAGCTATGGCTGAAAAACATTGGGCCCGTGTGACCTGGTCATAAGATTTCAGAGCTGGTGGACACCGATTGCAACGGATAGAAGTGTTTGGTTTTACTTTTCAACTACATTTCAACTACTTTTTTACTACAATTTCCATATTTATGGAAATCATAACTCGGTTATATTTGATTTATAAACTACTCCATTGTGCCATCAAAAATATTTTCTATCCATCTTTGGCTACACGTCATTGCTCCCTATGAACGTCCTCATAGTGACTCCAGTGGGCTGTGCCTGCATAATATATGTTGGTGCAGCTGCTTGCTGACATTCCTGGGTGTGCATGTAAAAGGGCGACTATGCAGGAGTATGCTAGTTGTGCTAAAGGAAGTGACTGATAAAAGATCATTATGGTAGGATCACTAGTTAATTTAACAGAAGCTCCATATACAGGTACTGTGTCAGGAAGCTTTTGGCTTGTGTTAATGGCATTGGTTTGATATAATTTCTTAGATTCAGAATTTGTTGGCAGGTGCAGTTGACCTGTCTGATACAGGTCCCCACAGAATAACAAGGTAAAACAACTTTTAAGTGACAAGTTTTAAATATTATGGGATTAAGTGAAATTTACATTAATCTATTTGTTGACAGTCACAATCATACCCTGGCAAGATGCTTGGTCCGGACTAGTTTCCTAATGGGTATTAAAAGGTTTGAGATGTAATGGACCTGATTTAATAAAGCTCTCCAAGACTCGAGAAGACTATCATGGGAGAACCTGGGTGATCCAGCAAACCTTGAATTGATCTTGCTTTAAAACTCAGGAAACTTGCTAAAAATTCCAACATTTCAGCAACATATTGGAATTGCGTTTATGATGGCTGCTTTTGACACTTCTATTTGCTTATCATCAATTTATCACAGGCAATCCCTGTATGCGAGGATTCAAAACTTTGGATTCAGAACTTTGTTCACATCCTTTATTTGAGCAGGACCAATATATTCACGAATGTTACTTTTCTTAAGCCCCCTGCATGCTACTTTTCACTTTTGGTGCAAGCTACCTCCTGAAACCTTTGCTGCTTGAAATTTTGAAAGGTGGAAAAATGAAGGCAAAGACAATCAAGAGTTTGCTTTCAAAAATCCTTATTTTCTGTTGTGTATCCACATACAACATAGCCACAGCCAGTTTACTTTTTTTTTATGTTGGGACGGTGAGATTAGACCCGTAACTGGGAACATGAATGCTTTTGAAGAGATGTCTGGTAGCACTATAAACTTGTGCAAACTTTGTAAGGAAAAGCTCTGAACACTTCTTGCAATGTATTATAAATATATATATAATTTACTATAAAAAGCCCAGCTTTTTCATATTCTATACATTTCACAATGAGGAAGGGTTTTAAAAACTGCTTTAAGAAATATCGCTTCTCTTGCTTGCATTCATCAGGCTTCATTAAGTGTTATTTTTATTGCTGTTAATCATTTCGTCAATTATTTCATCGTTTTGTAAGTTAATCAGATGTTCTTTCACATTTATGACACAGATTCTGGGAAGGATGACTGGGAGAATATAATGAGCAAGCTAATCTTTTATTTCAGTCACTCAGCCAGTCCTTGATCAGCAATGAGATTTTGAAGGCTGCAGTTGCCGACGGATTCTGAAATTGCTGGTTGCTTGGCTCATACTGATGGATTTTTCAGGGCTTTGATTCTGGCACATGCGGTGATATTGGTGACTTCTTGTACTGCTGCATAATTGACTGGGGCAGATTTTTCTAAAATTTGCATTTAAGTTTACCCACTGTAAAAGTTAAAGCAGGTAATTTCAATGCATTGGCAATAGTTTGAATAGTCAAAAGGGTGTACATGGATATTTTGATGTATCTGGAAGCCTCGGAAGGTACTGGCAGGACCGAATTTCCCAGTGTTTGTCACAGTTAGAGGTTCAGTGCGGCAATGGTTGGAGAGGAAAGAAAGCTGCTTCATAAAGGGTAAGTTGTGACTGTATGATACCAACATATTGCATTGTAGTTTCACAAAGTTCTGTAGATGCAAACGGACATTCAGGGAGGAAGTGGATGTGTTGTCAGCATAGTACAGTATGCAGTCATAGCAATATGCAAGTGTTTTATAAGGAATTTGAACACTCAATAAACATTTATTAGAAACAAACCAGTTTTTACCAACTTGTATTGCTGCATAAAATGTTTTTTTATTGATGTATAAATATATATTCTACGGTTACATTAAAGCAACTCTAAATAAGTCTTGCTGCAAAAGAAGAACCTGGATTCCCCTCCTCTGTCTGTATGGAGCACCAATCTTTGCAGGAGTCAGGAGAAATCGTTGTCTGGTTCCAGATCCTACGCTGCGTTTGGTTGTTTGTCCCTTTGTCACTACCATAGGGGAATCAGAAAAATCAGATTAGCAGTTTGTAGTTGGATACACTCAGATTTCTGGTCATAGTTGTATTATTATACCTGGAAATTTAGGAAACTTTCTAGTCTGGGATGACTTCTCGTTGTACATTCCACTACAGGATTCTGGTAAAAGAAAAAAAAAAATTTAAATTTAAGGCCTTATGGTAACATGCATTTGATATGTATTGGTTACATAAAGCAATGCTGTCTTTGTATGTATAGCGAAAACTGAATATTAACAACAGTATTTTCCCCAGAATAATATTTAAGCTGGGTGGGAAGAAGCAGTAGGCGGGTGTTGCCTCCTGTATTATTATTAAAAAGTATTTATATAGCGCCAACATATTATGCAGTGCTGTGCAAAGTCCATAGTTATGCAACTAGCTGTCCCTCAAAGGGGCTCACAATCTCTGTCCCCCTCCTAGATTGTAAGCTCTTCGGGGCAGGGCCCTCTCCTCCTCCTGTGTCACTGTCTGCATCTGTCTGTCATTTGCCACCCTTATGTACAGCGATGCATAATATGTTGGCGCTTTATAAATCCTGATTTAGTAATAATAATACCACCACAGTTGTATTTTTTGATACAGTCTAGGACAAGCTAATTGACCTAACTGCATGTATTTGGATTATGGGAGGAAACAAAAATACCCGGAGGAAACCCACGCAAATATGGGGAGAACATACAAACTCCATGCAGAAAGTGTCCTGGCCGAGATTCGAACCTGGGATCTGCCAGAGTGCTAACCACTGAGCCACCGTGCTGCCCATTATTGTGATGCAACCACACAAAAACAGCCGAGTGGTTACTGAAAAGTGCTGCTAAAAGGGGGCTGGGGAGATACTTAATAGGAACTCCTGAAGAAGACCTGCAGAAAAGGTCAAGGTCTATCATTCAATGGGGGGACACCTGATGGGTGAAGGTTCTCTTGAATAGAAAGTTTCCTTCACTTTTAGAGATTTCAATCACCTTTTGCATTGTCTCTTAAACAGGAAATTAAATCTCCTCAACCAGACACACAGAAAAAATGAACTGATGGGTTCAACCCTTCATACTCTGTATACAAAACAAAAAAATGACTCAACATACACATTAGAAGCCTCAAGCCCATTTTGATTGCAGAGTTTTAGTAGGAGAATATTTGTATACAGACATAACTTATGGCTGCAGGTTTTGTAAACTTGTATTCTTGAAAAGTGTTGACGTATTTTGCTTTTTTGATGTTTTTCACTCTGGCGTGTCCAGTATGTGGGGAGTGTGACTGTAATCTAGACCAGGGGTGCCCACACTTTTTTGGCTTGCAAGCTACTTTTAAAATGACCAGGTCACAATGATCTACCAACAATAAAAATTGGACCTAACAACTCCTGTGCGTGTTAGAGCTTATTTTGAAAGGCAGGGCTTCTCAATCTACTCGCATTGCTTTTGCGATCTACCGGTATCCACCTGTTGGGCACCGCTGAGCTAGAGCATTGCTGTTTGTCTTGTGCAGAAATTACAGTTTCTAAAGTTTTTTGGTCTTGATTTTTATGAATGAAAGTTGTGCTGATCAAGGTTGTTTACTAGGTTGCAACGGTTTTTTTTTTATATTTTTTTTTCTTGTAGTTTTCCCTGATTAGTTAACAAGCTTTTTTTTTTTTTAAAGTGTTGGTGCATCAGTGCAGTGTTATTCCTTATGTCTGTGGTGCATCCAGACTGGAGCCTCCAAATGTATAAATGCTCCATGGCCGCCAGCCCCCAATCTGTTCCGCTTCACTCTTTTCTTTTGCCTGCCAGGCTGATTGTGGGTCAGATGTTATACACGCTTCAGTACTTTGCAGGCCTCCTGCTGCAGTCTGATCATGCGCATTGTAATTATTTATACTGTGGGAATTAAAGGTAATGGAAGGAAAAACACAACCTGCCATCCTAACCCCTTGTGTATTGCAACGGCTTAGAATGACGTTCTGCACTCATGGGATTCTCTGTATATCTGTAACATAAGAGAAGTCTTGAAAGCTTACATTGACTGGATTGATTGAAATAAAATAGCCACGTGGCTTTAGTAAGCTCTAATGGTCCATTAAGAGGCTTTCTTGGTGGCTAGAGCTTTCCATTGTCTTCCCGAGTACTCTGGTGATAGTGTATATGTTGTTTTGTCTACCACAATAAGGTTACGTACACAAGATTTTTGTTGGAAAGGATCTTTCGCGATCCTTTCCAACGACAAAGACTGAAAGATGCATGAATGAGCGCTCAATAGAGGAGGGGGGGAGGGGAGGAGAACGACGGAGCAGCACCCCGCTGTGCTCTCTCCCCTTTACTTGTATTACTATTATTCAGCGTTCATGGATCCACCATAACGTTGAACAAGCGCCGTACACATCAGATTCTCATCTGATACCAGCCCTGAGGAGATTATTGGAGAAGAATCATCTGATGTGTGTACATAGCCTAACTCCTATGTGTTTGTACATTTTTGCTCTTCAAAATTGCTATGATTTTGTTTAATTAGGGATTTGCAGTTGTTCAACCTTTTTTAACATTGGGGAACCCCTGCTTATTATATCCGCAGCTCACATTACATTAGTGTGATGGTCAGTGGGAAGAATGCCTTACATTGCTAGGCAGTTAGAAGAATGTCACCCTCTTTGACGACCATTGCTGTCAGTTAAACTGACCTGAGAGGCACAAAGTGCTTATTGCAAGGAACTCCTAAAGACCTCTGGAGGAACTTTGGTTGGGAAACTCTGTGCTAGTGGTTGTATTTATCCTTGGCATGGCCACTTGTAGACTTCATCAGTGGCATGGGAGCTGCAGTTGGGAGCAACCTAAAGTTAAGCGCCTACAAAAACCTTCCTGATGTGGTTATTAGATTGTATTTAAAGCAGAATTAAACTAAAAATTGTCCCCTTTGTTCTAATTGCTGCACCATTATTGCTTCTAGGAACATATTCCCTTTTAAATTGTAAATACTAAATAAAGGAAGACCATTTTCTACTGGACAGATGAAGGGTCATTTTAGAATAGCAGGGATCCCCAGCTGCACGTGGCTATGTCCGCATTTGTCTGCGCAGTTGTTTGAAAATTCACACCACAGCCATGTGCAAATATAGTTACCCGTGGTGTAATTTGCTGCTCCCTTGCACACAGTAACCATTTGCTGTGCTCCTGTTTGCTGCCAACAGTGCGATTTCACACCATGGGTGTGAAGGGCCCTGACCGACCTTAATCAGTAAAATTCTTTTTTTTTTTTTTTCACATGTACAACTAAACAGGATATGATCCAACCATGCATAATGGCTGCCACCAACACCACTGTAATGTAAATTAGGGGGGACTTTTGTTTTTTTAGAATGTAATTCTGCCTTATTGGAAGATGTATATTTAAGTGACCCTATCACGTTACAAAAGTGTGATGTGTCTTCAGATTTTCTTTCAGTCTTTGCCCTTCAACAGAGATAAGACTGGTCTGTAAAAGTTAGGATAGGCAGGTGAACAAATGGAGAGAGGTAAATGGAGTTTCCTATCTTTACAATTGAGTTATTACAGCACCGCCCTATTTTCTGCTTTTTTAAGCCTCTGGAACAAACCCCAAATACTTCCCTAGCCGCTCTCTCCGCTCATCCAATGACCTACTAATGACTTCCTCACTTATAACCTCATCACACACAGGGCTCCAGGACTTTTCTAGGGCTGCCCCAATTCTCTGGAATAGTCTTTCTCCTCCTATTCGGCTTGCTCCTTCTGCTCATTTAAAAGAGCACTCAAAACTAATTTTTTCAAACTTGCCAACCCGTCTTCTTCTGTCACTTAAACCCTCACTACTTCCCACCATTACATATCTACTTCCTATTGTGTGATACCTCCCCTACCTCCTAGATTGTAAGCTCTTCGGGTCAGCGCCCTCCCCTCCTCCTGTGTCACTGTCTGTATTCGTCTGTCATTTGCAACCCCTATTTAATATACAGCGCTGTGTAATATGTTGGCGCTATGTAAATACTGTTTATTAATAATAATAATAATAATAATAATAATAATAATAATAATAATAGCTCTTATCACGCTTTATAACAATGGAAAACACATTTTTGAATTAAAAAAAAATAAATACACATTTGTTAAATATTCCGATCAGGCAGTAGAAGAACTTTTAACACATTTCATTCACTTTTGTATTTATAGGGCATTTTTTACATCAAACGTTTTGCACAGTTTTTGTCACTGGATTGTAGTTTGTACTTTTACCTACCTGTGATAGCAAGTGTGTTGTGCGTATGATGCAACTGCATTCAGCCCCATAAAATGCTCCTCCATATGTACTGTGATAGAGAATGCTCGGACACTTGTTTCTGCAGTATTTTTCCACTGAAGGAACTAGGCAAATTCTGCAGATGGAAGAACACGCTGTTCTGGTGTTACTTGGCTGAATGTCAGGCTCTTCCCGTTTTGGTGACTTGGGATGGGGGGGAGCCTTGGTCTTTTAGAGATTATGTAAACATAAATATTGGGACATACATTTTCTTTTAAGTGAGAAAATAATGTTTTAAGGTTATTTGTATTGCGCTATAGGAAAAAAGTTTTTTGTAACAGTTGTTTAGCTCCGAAATCTAAAGACTGCAGTACATAGTGAACTGCTGCATTTGTTTTCAATGGAATAATTATTTCCATCTTTTTATTTTAGATCTCACTGCTACTTAATTCTCGCAGCCTCTTTGCAGCCGTTTCCTTCCTCCAGAAAAATAGTGGGAACAACTTGGTTTCTTTATAGTTTTTCTTTTTGAGCTGCTGCTATATTGTAACTTTCACTCACTTTCACTTAAAAGTATCATTATTTATATAGCGCCGACATATTACACAGCGCTGTACATAGTCATGTCACTAGCTGTTTCTCAAAGGGGCTCACAATTTAATGTCCCTACCATAGTCATATGGCTTTAATACAGTCTACGGTCAATTGTTAGGGGGAAGCCAAACCTAACTGCATGTTTTTGAAATGTGGAAGGAAACCCACACAGACAGGGAGAACATACAAACTCCATGCAGATAGTGCCCTGGCTGAGATTCGAATCTGTCACCTGGCGCTGCAAAGAAAAGATTGCTACCTTAGCCACCGTGCTGCTCATATTTGGTGTATTTACTCCTTGTCTACTAAACAACATTAATTTTTTCAGGTAGGCTTATGCACTCACTGTAAAGGTGAGGTAATAATGAACAGTCAGCTCTGTAGAAAGAGTGAAACAGTTTGTGTAAAAGTTTCTTTTTATTCTAGTTTACCATCCTTTTGTTAATATACCATGGAACTGTAATCTTTTTTAGGTTTTCTAAGACATTCCTATTATGAGAACAATTTACCTTTAGATTATTTTTTTCTTTGTGCCATGCAAGTTTTGCCTATTGTTAGGCATTAGTCCAACTTGTTTTCCGACTGCCCTGCTGCAGTTGAACTTTAAACTTCATTCTTTGGCAAGTCCATGGAAAAAATCTGTGATTGGAGCAAAGATCATTCAGTTTGGTGCTGGGCCCAGAAGTATTTAATTTATTCAACCCATAATCACAACTTCCTGCATGAATATTTTCCTTGCCTGTGTAGAACGGTCAATTCAAGATTCTCTTGTACAAGGTAAAAAAAGTTCTAATGCTAGAATTTTTATTTTTACCATGTGTATATCTTTTTTTGAATCTTCGTTGTAACGTATCTTCGTTCAATTTGTAATGCTGCCTCGGGCCCAGCAGGACTGGCTTTGGTGGGTGGAGGGGGTGATAAGTCCTGGTTTACCATCATATACTGCAATCTTGCCGGATTTATACAAAAGCACACATAAATGTGACTGATATTTCAATAAATGTGTCACATTCGGGATAAAAAGTACTTTCAGTCCCCTATTGCTTCCTGACGAACATAATAGTGCCATGTTGCTGGCGGTGGAGCTGAACAGGCTCTGCATATTTGCTCTACAATTAGTAATACAAATCTGTGGCCATTTGTGGCATCTGTATTATGATTTTGTAAATCCCCCCCCCCATTCCCCAATGAATAATCACTCATGACTACTTCCCTTTTTATTACCGTGTTTCCCCGAAAATAGGACACTGTCTTATATAAATTTTTTCTCCAAGAAATGCCCTAGGGCTTATTTTCAGGTAGGGCTTATATTTTGAGAAGAACAACAAACCGCATTTATTCTTTAACAAAAAAATTAACATTTATTTCAAATGTTATCACATTCTGGAACATCAAGGGGGAACCCCCCTCACCAATCAGTCCTGCACCACCGTGATCACTGTATCGGTGGTGCTCTGGAAGAAAGATGGGACAGCCTTATCCGCGCTGTTCTCCCTTCACTCCCCCCACCACGATCAGTTCTGCACTGCGGGGTACACTGTACCGGCGGTGCCCTGGAGGAGAGGTGTGGCATCCTCAGCGTCCTCCCTTTTCTCCTCCCCCCACCACGATCATTTGTGCAGCGCCGTATTACCGGTAACGGAGAAGGAGAGATGTGACAGGCTCAGTCTGCTCTCCCTTCACATCTCTCTCTACAATCATCAGCTCTGCACCTGGAGAAGTGATGGGTTGTGTGAGCCTGGAATACCGGTACGTAATGTAGTGATGTTGTGACAGTCCTGCACTAGTGTGACAGTCTGTGATGTCCNGCCGTATTACCGGTAACGGAGAAGGAGAGATGTGACAGGCTCAGTCTGCCCTCCCTTCACATCTCTCTCTACAATCATCAGCTCTGCACCTGGAGAAGTGATGGGTTGTGTGAGCCTGGAATACCGGTACGTAATATAGTGATGTTGTGACAGTCCTGCACTAGTGTGACAGTCTGTGATGTCCTTTACTTCCTCCCCCACCACTATGTACAGTATGTGCTGAAGATATTCTAAGGTATTAAGCTAGGGCTTACTTTAGGGGTAGGGCTTATATTTCGAGCTTGCTCGAAAACAGCCAAAAATCCTGCTAGGACTTACTTTCGGGGGGTGTCTTTTTTTCGGGGAAACACGGTACTAGAAAACTTGGCGGTCTGTGGTATCTCACCTCACCTTTGTAAATCTGAAATTACTCTCCCTTTTAAAATCATCAAAGCGAATTGTGTCCTGTGTTGCGTGTTTAATAGATTTTCACCTAAACATTATTTTAAGTTTTGAACAAACAATATATAAAGTTTGAACCTTGATCAGCGTTTCTCAACCAGTATTTTGCTGAATCCAGAGGTTGCTAGGGGTTCCAATGAGCTATTTGTGCCTCTCAGGCCAGTAAATGACCCCGATAATCTTTTTGGCTGTTCTTCCTATTCACCATGATTTTTCTCATTGACCACCACACTTATGTACTGTGAGCTGTGGATCTAATAATTATGTCAGGGGTTCCCTGAAGACCTGAAAGTTATTGCAAGGAATCCCCTATATGAAAAAGTTTGAGAAAGTCTGTGTTCTGTTTAGACCCTGAACACTTCTAAAACACTGTAAATAAAAGAACCCGAGATTTTATTTCATCTATATTCCTAAAAAAGGAGAAATTTTATTGATGTTCCCCTGGGAAAGATTTCCCTGATTTTTCTGAGTTGATGGCCACCTGTCATAGCCTCCATATTCCTATTTTTATACCAGTCAGGACACTGACATCAAGAAAAACTTCACATAGATTTCAACTGTACTACATATGTAACTTCTATTTTTAATAATTCACTCAAACTAAACTCAATTTCATTCCAGAATGTAGATTGGATTCCATTAAAAAGAGCGTGAATCAACATTTACCTATGATTTATCTATTTTCTAATTGATTCCAATGTGCATATTGGGTGAATTTTGGGAAAGCATTAAAACGTTTTATAAATAGACCCAATTCTGACCTAAATGTTTTGCTAGGGTTACACTTTAATTTAAGACCACTTCATTTTTAATACCTTTCATAATTGTTTCCAGCAGCAACTTGCCTCTGAGAAATGGTTTCTGTATCAAAGGTGGTTTTGACATTGTGTTTCTTATAGTTGTGTGTGGGAGGTGCGGGGTACATTGAGATGGACCTTCTGGCATCCATGTTTTTACAGAATAAACTGTACAGTACGTCTACAAAGCAGAAGTAGATGCCCGGATCAATGCTTTTTAATCTACTCTGCAGGATTGTGAGCATTCTTATGATCCACATTGCATGGGACTGGCCCAAATGTAAGTGCTATTCTGGCCTGGTGAAGCTCATGGTAGATGTTCTTTGGGCTGTACTAGATCATTGGGACTTTGTGTCTCAAGAACTGATTTACCATCCTGCTTTACAGTCACCGGCTTTAATGGCATAACTATCAAAGCCCAGGTATTTATAGATGAGAACAACATAGAGAACATTAACTGTTTTTATTTTGATGTTGTTTAGAGCTGGGAAGCTTACTTTTCACAAAGTGTACTTTTTGGATTTTAGAAGTTTCTCCATGAGACAAATCTTACCTGCACACTGGTAAAAAACAAAACTTCATACCATCAAGGGTGAAAAATCTGATTCTGTGTTGTTTAGGATCTTTAAACTCACACTTCTGGACCTTTTATTCCTCCTGTAAGTTCAGAGTTAACAGTTCTCTCTGTGCAATAGGAATTATCATATGAACCCATTACAGAAATTGCTTTTTTATTCTAACTTGGAAAGAAGAGCGTCTGAATTACACATAAACCCAAGTTGCATTGTTGGGTTTAGGTCCGCTTTAACCATGATATCTATTTCCTTTGGCTAGTTATGCTCTGCTGGCCTACTATTTGATAGTGGACAGTCCTAATGACAGGCTAAATGTATTAGATTCTTTTGTCGCCCCATGGACTACAAGAAAATGATTTTAGGTAAATTCTTGCAAACATCTTCTTTCAAGTAACATGGCTTTGACGTGAGTGGCAGTTAAGGGTTTTGCATGTTTTTGTTGCAAACGCTTTGAACAATGTTTTTGTTCATAAAGTAATCCATTTTTTTTTTTCTCTTCTCCTTTAGCTCGGTGCCAAGTCACGCCGGAGTCTTCTGTATCAAAATGCTGAAAGTGTGATGCCTCTTTGGTAGTCATTTTGAATTTAAACATAACACTACTTGATTGTGTGGGAAGAAGTCCGAAGCCATGGCAAGTAAACGGAAATCTACCACACCTTGTATGATACCTATCAAGGCTCTTGTCTTGGATGGCGGCACAGATATTGCAGAAGAAGAAAAGGACCAAAGTTCCACAGAGAAGCCCCATGATATACTACCAGCTGCAGATCTTATTGGAGATGGCCATGAAATGCTGTCTAATGGACATGACAACGTTGAAGGTCTGAGTTTTTTTTGTAAATATTGTAATTTTGGTTCTCAGGAAATAAGCCCTTTTGTGGAACACATGAATCTGAAACACCTTGACTTTAGAGACGATCCTTCTTATGTTTGCATCGCATGCAGCTTTCTAGTAAAAGACCCTAAAGAATTGGAAGCTCATAATGCAGATTCTCATCCTGGAGATTCAGACATTTCCTGGACAGTGGCCAAGCATGAAAGCTACACTGTTGTGGAACAGAGTGTCGGTGGCCATGGCATCGACCAGGATGAACCTGTACACCATGGAGAAGAACTTGCGAATGACTACATGGAAGTGGCAATTACTAAAACCCCTATAATGAAAAGTTTTAAAAAGCTGGAGGCAAAGAAAATTATTACCATAAAGGACAATGGTACCAGCGTAGCTGAAGAGCCAGAAAGAAGAGGCCGCCCAGCCACCAGAAATGGGACAGCATTGGTAAACAAAGCAACAAACAACATTGTGAACTCTTCTCCAATAGTAAACGGCCCCATAATAGGAACAGTACCTGTCTTACAAAGTGGGGTCACTCAGCTGGTATCCATAAACCCCCCGCAGTCTGTAATACAGCCAAAGATTCCTACAACTATTATAACACCAGTGCTGCCAAAACAGTCTGCACAGAAAGTTTCTACTGAAAAGTCTCTCCCGAAAGTAATGATTCCGTTAAGCAGCATTCCGACATACAATTCATCCATGGATTCTAATTGTTTTCTAAAAAATTCTTTCAACAAATTCCCCTACCCAACAAAGGCTGAACTTTGCTATCTAACGGTGGTGACAAAGTACCCTGAAGAGCAAATTAAAATATGGTTTACTGCACAAAGACTTAAACAGGGTATCAGCTGGTCACCTGAGGAGATTGAGGAATCAAGAAAGAAAATGTTTAATACAATCATCCAATCCATCCCCCAGCCGGTACCTCAGCCAACCATCACTGTTTTAAATGCTCCTCTTGTAACCAATACAAATAACGTTCAGCATCTTATTCAAGCTACGCTTCCTAGTCAGATTGTGAGCCAACCTCAAGGGGCTGGTGGTTTAATAGTAACTCAGCCTATCCTTACCAATGGAATTCAAGGAACTGTGTCTTTAGGAGTGGCGCCGCTTACCACTAGTCAATCAAATGATTTAGGTAGAGAGTTAACAGCTGCTGACAATTCTCCACCACTGACTTCATCGAGCCTTTATGAAAGCATTCGAATTAAAAAGTCAAGGCAGCAACTCAGTGCCCTTAAAAACAGCTTCTGCAAAAGTCAGTTTCCTTCCCATGGGGAAGTTGCAAGGCTGACCAGAATTACTGGCCTCACAACGCGGGACGTTAGGAAATGGTTTAGCGATAAACGATATCATTTTCGTAACAAACCTGTCACCTACTTAACGGACATCAACGAACAGCTAACTGAACCCCAGTCAGATTCTGTGTTCTCCGTAGGAAAAGAACATGATACTGATTTTGCACTTCCAGCAAGCAGCCATACTCCATCGCATACACCTTCGCATACTCCATCACATACGCCCTCACCTACACAATCACATACGCCCTCCCATACACCAAGGAGGCAGTCTTGGCATCAGACTCCAGACTTTACTACAACAAGGTACAAAGAAAGGGCTCCAGAGCAGCTAAGAGCCCTGGAAGGTAGCTTTGCAAAAAATAATGTCCCTTCAGATGATGAAGTAACCAGGTTGCGGAGTGAGACCAAAATGACAAGACGTGAAATTGACAGCTGGTTCTCAGAGAAACGCAAAAAGGTTGCAGAAGAACTCAAGCGAGAAAAGACTCGGTGTGAAAAGCAGGAGGAAGTTTCTCCTGAGGAAACTGAGAATTTGGAGGTCAAGGCTGCCGATGAAGTGAAGGCTTCTAGTTCTCCAGTCCAGGAGCGCAAAGTAAACCCAATAAAGATTAATTTAAAGGCTCTTCGGGTCACAGACAGCGGAAACAACACGGACAGTAATAGGGATGATAGCAATCACAGCGATAGTGGCAGTAGGCCATGTACGCCTCAGAAAAGATCTGTTAAAAAGACTGCCCAGCAACGGGATCACTTAAGACAATTGTTTGTGAAGACACAGTGGCCATCCCAGGAACAGTACGATTATCTTGTACAGCAGACAGGACTGCCCCGGCCAGAAATTGTGCGCTGGTTTGGGGATGCCAGGTACTCCTTTAAAATTGGCAATTTAAGATGGTATGAGAGCTACAAAAAAACCTATGCTGCAGCTAAACCTGTGTCCCTTCAGCCTCTTTTGGACTATTATGCCGAGCATCAGACACTTTGTGAAAGTGACATTAATGATCTGTGTGAGCAGACTAATATGTCCTCAGATGAAATCCAAGGTTGGTTTTCAGGTCAGCTGGAGAAAGCCAAACAAGGCGCAGTTGAGGAGGGCAGCAGTGATGCAAATTTAAACGTTGGTGATGACGCCGTAGACAGCCAGAATACAACACCCGATCAGATTTCAAAGGTATCTGAAAATGGTGAAACCTGGGAGCCGAGTTCACATGAACGGAGTTCTGATTCCCTTTCGGACCCTCCATCGGTTGTACCACTTGGTAAGAAATGCTGTAATGTTACTTGTACTAGTTATATATAAACCAGGTCAGTTTTTTTTTTATATATATGATTTTTAGTAGTGACCTTTTGAACTTCAGCCTCTCCATCAGTCCTGTACAGCTGCAACGATCAAGGCAGAATGGGAGCGAAAAGCCTACTGGCTCTTGGTTGCTTCTGCGCATGCTCTTAGGCCTGCGCAGAAGGGGCCCTGTCATTAATGGAAAAAAAAAAAATTGCAGAATTTACACATGCACAGTGAGATCGGCATTTTTTTCTTCCCTATCTACGTCACTCAATCTTGTGCCTGCGCAGTGCGAAATCGGGTGACCAGAAAGAAGAACCCAGAAGTGAGACAATGATTTTGGCACTTGGCTCTTCAGAAGAATTAATGGGAGTGCAGAGCCTCTCGGGATACCTACGTAACACATCATAGGAGGCTCTTGGCTGTCCCTTCTGCTCATGCCCGAGCATCTCGGGCATGCGCAGAAGGAGCCCTTTCTTCACTAGGAAAAAAATTGCCGATCTCACGCATGTGCAGTGAGATCAGAAATATTTTCCCTAATATGTCACCCGATCTCGCGCCTGCACAGTGCGAGATCAGATAATGTAGGAAGAACCCAGAAGATGAGAAAAGAATGTCGTCGCCTGGTGCTCCCCCTGTGTCTTGCCAAAGACAGATACCAGGATTACGCGGGACCTACGAGGAAACCCCCCGACAGACCTGCGGGATTAAAGGTAAAGTGTGATGATTTTTTGTGAAAATGATTTTTTTTTTTTCAATTTTTAGTTTAGTTCCGCTTTAAACATTTTACTTACAATGAATGTAAAACCCAACAGTGAATGACTTTATTTGCTGTCTTTTGATCTGTTTTTATTTCTTTCTTTTAGAAACAAACTAATCACCGGCAAAGTACAAGATGCTTTGAAAGAAGAGTACTGAATTCTCCCCCATCTCGCTTCACAGAGCTTCAATTGGTATTAAAGTATATTTTCTCCCTGCTGGTTGGCAGGAAGACGGAATGGCAATCTTGGCAATCACGGGACCTTGTTGCCTTGAAGCAAATTGTGTATTATTATTGTACATACCATATTGCAGGTTTTCAAAACTCCTCCCCCCCCCCCCCCCCCCCCCCCGACTGTTGTCCCACCTTTAGTTTATTTTTGTTCCTTCATCTCCTCTGTATGTTTCTTGGTACAGGCGCTTATTTATATAATGACAGAATAATATAACCGTTTAGTATTCACAGACTGATTTACTACAAAACTTTTTAGTGGGAAACCTGCCTGGACTAACTATTTTGTAAATAAAAAAAAAAAAAGTTTTTTTCCCTCCCATTGTTCTTTAGTAAAAAATGTTGTGATCATGCACTATGTACATTTTGTATCCAGTAAAGGTAAGTACACAGGGGCTTTGGTATGCAAGCCCAGGAAGCTTTGTGTAGCGGCTTGGCAGACACAGTGTAGCACATAGCAGAGCTTCTCAGTGTAAAAACTGCTCATGTGTACGGTAGTACCAAAGTACCAATATGTCAAATGAAGGCAAAATGTTTTTCTTTTTTTGTGTGTTCCTGGTCCTGTTTTGTTTGCAGGAATTCTACAGCAAATGAATGGCAAGCCAGTGGAACAACATGCAAAAATTAGGTGTATATATTCTATTCTTCGTACAAAAAATCAATCCATTCCAATGTAATGATCAAAGGACTAACATTATATAGGAATGTGGAAGCTGCACTACTACTCCAGAAGTCTGGAGGTTTTTGTTTTTTTTGTATTTCCCCTGACAAATTACAGTGCAAAAAAACCCCAAAAATGAAGTTTAGAAATGTTAATGTTATCATGTATGCTGATAATCTCCATCAAAGAGTGAAAGAGGAAAAGCAGAATAATAATCATTGATGCAGGGATGAGATATATTGATTGTAATTCATCTAGTCAGACGTGCAATGATTTCTTGGTAGGATTACAGCTGCACTTATCCTTTGAATGTTTTTTTTTTTTAAGCCTAGAGTTTCGAAGTGCTTTGTCTGTATGATTTGATTTCAGCCAGCGCTCTAGAATCGTTAAATAAAGTACACTTCTTGTCAAGGAGGTGGGGATAATGATTGTCTGGCTCCGCACCCTACCTGGGGGTCCAAGGGCCTGAACCCCAGATAGACAAGGCACTCGGAAACATGCGCTTATTAAAATATACATTCAGGTCCTCTGTGGCTGTTTGATGCTTATTAAAGCAATCCTGTCTGTCGCATTAAACCTTTAAAACACATAGTACTGCCTGGGGGTACCAAAAAGTGTCTATCACCTTTTATGTGATGGAAGAACCTGTTTGATGTGGCTCTTTGTGATACTTTTTACTATTGCTTCCTCCCTTCCAAGGACATGCTGCCATTTCTTTGTAATCACATCAGAGCCCCTTGTGGACAAAGGGTGGTGGGTTAAGGCTTTGCCTAAAAAGACAGGGCTGTTGGGCCCCTGTAACAGGTAAACAAAATCAGAGAGGCACACAGAGGAGTTTGCAGGGAAAATTTTGGGCAGTTGTATCTAACAAAAGGACCTCCCTGCTAAGTAAAAGGAACACTTAAAATCAGAGTGAAACTCCTTATACAACTGTGTGCTCTTTTCCCCAGCTGTTGACAACTCTAAAATGTTGAAAATCCTTTTCTGTATAAAGACCTTTGTGAGCACCTGAGGCATCGCTGAGTTCACTTTAAGCCATAAACCTGGTGCTGGATTTCTTTAAAAATGTTTAATGGGTTGTTTCCACCAGCCTTTCCACCTTCCAAAGCTCTTTTATATTCACACAGTTGAATGTGATTTCTTCAGTTTTAGCCTTTCAGGTTTATGAACTATTTATAAAGAAGTCTGTGACCTTGTTGTTCATCAGAACGGGCCCATTCCGTTCTGTTAATGAAAATCTGTTACTGTAATATTCGTGTAATCAGTACAGCAGCCATTTATTTCCAAGTGCTCGGATGACCTCTAAGGTGTTTTTGCATCTTGTCAGTCCTACAAGGTACCAGACATGGCTGGGTGTAGCAGCATTGGCAGTGTGACACAAAACAAATCTCCATGTCCTGGCTAGCATACGCTCATTGATTTTTCTTCCTGCATACCATCTTCCATGTGGAAATGGTCAGTGATCACTGTGGTTTAATCTTCTGCTGTCATCCTAAATGAAGTATTAATGCTGGCATTGCCCTCATTTCTTGGAAAGTGCCCTTATTTCGTGTTCATTATTCATTCATTATTACTAATCAACTTTTGTTGTGCATTCTGCAATCAAGCTCAGCCTAGACATTTTTTTTTTAATCGGGTAGGAAGAAAATTGTAGACGTGTAGCAGCCCCTGTATTGTGACCCAACTCTTATGTAACCACCCAAAAACAGCCATGTGGTTACTGAAAAGTCCCGGGTGGTGCGCCCAGCTAAATGGGTCTGGGGAGAACACTGAAAGCTTTGGTCATTTATGTATTCACATTCTTAATGAGGACTACATGAGATAATGTCTGTAGCAACTTCAAACTTGTATGCTGTTATTACATGTTCAGCTAGCAGGTGCTTCAGCCACTCTATTCATCTATGGGTAAGTGCTTACACCCTGAATGAATAAGAGTGCTGTCTATGTAATCGAGATGAAAAGTACCAAACTATTATTGTCCTAGAAGTCATCATTTAATAATCCTTTTTAGATACCACATCTATATTCTGGGTTTTCCTTTATCAGTAAACTGCATGGGATAATTAATGAGATTTTTGTGTAATAAAAAAAAAAAATAGAATTGAAGTGGCCTGTTTGCATTGAATGCACTAGAGCATTCAAGCAAATATATCTTTACTATAGAACTATTGGTCAAGTTTTCATAAAAAATACCAAATTGGAGATTATTGTTTTGCTTCTCTCTCCACACAATTTATTGATCCCCTTGCAAGGATCTCAGAATGACAAAAACATGCTGTATTTGCCCAGTGAATATTTTTAAAATTAGTCTCCAAAATCTTTACAACTTCTAGCTAACGGTTAAAAAATAATTGAACAAAAACAATTGGGTACTCAAATAATGGTAACTAATCCCGTTTTTTTTTTTTTTTTTTACACTGGCAGGGCTAAAGTTCTATGCTAGGAGCAGGTTGCTGATGACTCCTGCAGTATGTACATCATGTTTGTTGTTTGAATATTGAATTATGTTGCTGAATGAACCCCCCATGGTTGTAGGAGTGGGAAATCATAAAAATTTCCGTTTGGTTTTTAGTTTTCTTCTCTACTGGTTTATTTCCCTGTTTGTTACGTCTACTTAAAATGCTCTATTGATACAGAATAAGGCACTCATCAAAGTGCTATTGCTTGGTGAAGTCTTATTGTAGAGGATTCTTCATCTGTCAGGTTGTTGCTTCTATGTTTTATGTATTCCTGCAAAAATCTATCCAGTCTCGTTCAAGAAATAGATTGAAATAGTTTCTGCCCTGGGGATTTCGGAATCGAGATCTGCTTTTCAGCTGCAGAGAGTGTCACACTTTGTTGTGAAGGTTCCATACTGAAATAAAACAGAAGGGTGGAATCTTGTGATGTCAATTCTGTTGTAAAGATCTCTACACTGAAGTCCCCAGTGCTGCGCCTATCAGATTTCTCTAATCGCTCCACTGCCTAATAACATACCTATACACCTCTGCTCCTTCATCCACTGTGCAAAGATCTGTTTACATAGCATTTTATGTTATCTAAGGAAAAAAAAACTCCCATTCCAATGACTGGATGTTTATTAAGGCCTAGTTTCCACTGACATAGCATGCTGCTTCTTACCCAGGGAAGTGGCTTAGCAAGCAATTCGGTTACAACAGCGACTTCCAAAGGTAAAAACAATACAAAGTCAAGAGTGCAAAACAGAGGTTTTGAAGCAGGTGTATATAATCAGTGAAGCCTTTTGGCATTTCACACACATTAAATATATATATACATACACAAACATGCAATGTTTTAAGTGTTCAGCAGCTCAAGCTTTTAAAATGCCTACAGCTCTACTTTAGGGGTGTAAATGGCATTACATTTGGTCACTTTAAACAAGCTGCCATCTCAACAAGGTTCAAATCTGGTTAGCAGTGTTTGAGTGATCACTCTCCTAAATGGACACTGAATGGTGCTTTGCTCCCAGCTGACCGAACACTCAGCAAATGCTTTGTATTCTGCTGTACACATAGCTGTGTAAGCCCATATAAGCAAATCCTAAAGACTGCTTGTGGCCGTAGCATAGCTGCACCCTCCTGAGGCTCCCATGCAGTGCAGGAGGTTTCATAATTAACACATCAACCCTCCAGCAGCCACTATTCTGACCTTGGACCACTTTTACACTTAATGGGAGCCTAACCTGAGATGCTGCCAGCAGCAACACAGGTAGGTGTATTTGTGTGTTTTTTTTTTTTTTTTTTTTTTTTTTTTATTTTTTTTTTTTTTAAGATTACCTTTTAAAATGTCAAGTTATAAAATGCTACTGTTGTAAAATATTTCAAGGGATCATGAGCACTTTCCAAAAACAAAATATTTGTAAATAATTGTGAAGTTTGTACCATTTTTTTCCCCAGCAAGGAATGGCTTTTCATGTTTAAGATCATTTTGTATTGAATTTCTAGCAACCCTAATAAAAGACGATTTAGTATTTTGCAAGATGCATGCTGTGTCAATGTTGTATAGAGGTTTCATTCAACAGTCTCAGCAGGTTCCTCCAAAAACATGACCAGTATTTGTTTACATTGAATCATGTCCTTTTATCTTTAAAACTGGCAAAAGGATGTTGTTGGTACAGGGGGCTGAGAGGTTCCTGTAGCCTCCAAAACTCCTTTTGGAAACTAAAGTCCAGGGCCCACTGATGGTGCAAAGGGACTACAACCAGGGAGTTGGTGCGTAACCTCGCTCTTTCTCTGCCTTACTATGGCTCATTGCTGTGGACCCAGTTAAGGGCCTAGTCTGGTCTGCATGGCTTTTGCAGAGACAGTATTTGCATATTGGTAAGCACTGAGCATCTACAGAAATAAGACAACATTAAAACATGCTTCTGTTTTAAAAAGTTGAAAGCGAATAAATAAAAAGAACGTGCAAGAGGGGAGCTTTTTTGGCAAAAAAGGAAATATTTACTTGTAATATCACAAGATAAACATGACTGGATCACAGAAGGTGTTCTAATAGACATGGGATGTCATAACATCAGTGTAATGGTTAGGTCATACAGTCCCACAGTTTACAGAAATTCTTTTGACGCGTTTCACCATTTGGCTTCCCCAGGAGAATCAGAGAGCCCAGTTAACCAGGTAAAGAACAAATGTAGAGTATGACTAATTTTATCCTATAAGGTGTATTAGCACTGTAAAAGTTTCAATATTACAACAAATGTCATTTCCTTTTTTCCACAACAGCCCCTCTTGCTTCTTCTTTCTTTTATTCAGTCATATAATTTTACACATAGGCTTGGCATTCGTCATGTGAAGATGAAATATTTCCTTTGGTTTTCTAGTTATTTTTTGTTTTTACTAATGAAAGTAAACATTTTCTAATGTTACCCAAATACAGCAGCTGGGTGTGTGTTCTAAGAACTGGGGTGTGTTAGCAAAGAGGCACTGATGTAAAATATTAAGGAACTATAATGGGGTGCAGGAGGAGGGTGTACAATTAGTTTTATTGGTCAATTTATTAAATTTCAATAGAAAAAAAAATTACCCACTTCTAGAAACATAATTACCACTTAACTTGTTCCCATTTTCCTTAATATGACAGTATAGTTCTTTTGGTGGTAAGGGTTCTAAAATTGGAAACTAGAGGTACTGTACTACTTCCCAGGTATATTAATTCTTCTTGTTTACATTAAATGCCATAGACTACAATTGGAATCAGTTGGATTTGTTTTTCTTTATAGTGGTGATGGCTTGGTCTATGAATAATATTTTTCACCCCTAAATAAATATGCCCTCCTCATGTTCTAGAAGCATCCTGTACAAGACCCATGTGGTTCCATACAGCTTGTCCCATACTAAGGTAATAGCAAGTGTTATAATATTTGTAGGTTCAATAGAAATTCAGCTTCAGAGCATCCCCACAAAGATGGTCACAAACCCTTCAATCTGAAATAATTCACCAGGGAGGATGAGAGCCAAACAATACATTCAGATGGTTGACTAAATAAAACCTAATAGTGCAGATCAAAATCAGACTTTTCATTATAGGCAGAGGTTTGCTTTATGATGGATGCATAGACGTGTGCCCGGGACAGCTGGCAAGCATGCCTAAGTCTAAAATCATAAAAAGATGTCATACAAGGTAAGCAGATACACACCAAAAGATATTAGGTTTTCCTTTTTTGGCCAAACAAGCTAAACAATTGGTTTTACAATGAAGAACCCTTTAGTCACAGCTGGCTTCTGCCTGCATGGGGCCAATGGTGTCTGAAGTGTCCTGTGTATGCTGGGATAATTATACTAGAACATCTCAGAAGGATGTGTTGGGGGGTGACAGAGGGACGTCGGTTGTATGACAAGAGTTTATTTTTATTACGTTTTTAACCAGGTGTACCACCCGGCTGTTTTTGAGTAGTTACTAAAGAGTTGGGTCACAGTACAGGGGCTGCCTCCAGCTTCTTCCCACCTGGCTTAAAAAAAACTTCAGTTGAACACTGTAGTTAAAACAGTGCCTTGATTATTTGAGGCAGCTACATGATCAAAACACCCCAAAAAGTGTTCTTAATTCTCTCATTTTTGCAACTAAGTTTGCTTTGTTTCTTGGGTCCAGCAGTAAAAGATAACTTGATCCCATACCAATATGATTTTTTTTTTTTTTGGTTACTGGCATGAACATAGAACTGGTGGTGGGGGTTTGCTGGCCATTTCAAAACCTGAAAATCCAAACCTTGAGCAATCCCTTCAAATCAATTCTCAAATGAAACTTTTAAAGGCCAGATGCAGAGAAGCTACCACAGCCATTTTGCTTTTAACCAAATATTCTTTATTGCTCCTCGCTGTATTAGTGGAACAGGTATATAGCAGCCTGAGCTCCTGCAGGGCAATGACTCAAGCAGGACCACAAATTTTGTTTACCCCCCCCCCATAATAAAAAGTAGTAACACTAATTTTATCTGCTATATTCTAAAACACTAACCAGAGGTAACAAATGTTGGAGTTCCTCCACTGCTGTAGCACATCAGTTCAGTTTTGACTCCAGCAATACACTGTACATTTTCTTTGGTTGTTAGATGAGGCGGCCATTTAACTAAATTACCAGAAAACCTCTAGAGCTTGAAATGTTCTATGAACAGAGATAAGTAAGCAGCTTTGGTCCTGAAAAAATTAGTGGGTTTGTAGGCACTGAAAGTGCCAAAAGGAAGCATCTAGAAATACAATAAGATTTAAAAACATTGTCATCTATCTATTAAGGACAAAAGTGTATTCTGATAGGCTGCCATGAATGGATAAGTGACAATGTTCTTTTAAAGGGAATCTGTTGCAATGTTTATTTTATTACTTTGCCCAAATAAATACTTCTTTAGCTTGCTTCCCAGGATTTTTAAAGCAAGGTACATTTTGACTGGTGTGGGTTTCTAAGGTGTATACTAAAACTTAGGTGCTCAATCTGCAAATCAAAGTACCAGATATATCTTTTAGCTTTAGGTGTTAAAAAAGAGAGCAAAAGGACCAGTGAGCATAGAGGTATTGAGGCCCCAGAAATCCAAACATGTTGCTTTAAAGCATACTAAGATATTGCGGACTTTCTTGAAAATGCAAGCTGCCTGGATTGTAAACATTTTTAATTTAAAACCAAGACAAAGTGTGTGGCCCAAAACTGATGAATTTGAAAGAAGATCGGTTATAGAGTACAACATGACAGGCAACTAGCTTTTTCAAAATGATAAAATAGCAGCCAAGGAATTTGCTTTATGAAAGATTCTACTCAAAATATTAAAAGAGAACAACAATTCATGTTGTTCACAGCAATCAGATTCTGCAGAACGAATTCCCCAGCTCCACCCCCCCTCTTTCCATCACTTCTGGCACCAGAACCCTTTATATGGACTATAAAAAGTGGGCGTGCATAACTTTCCCCGCTGTTCATTAACAGAAGCCAAGACACAACCTTCTAGAAACTTACCGAAACTATATGATGCTGGACTGACCTTTTGAAGGCTGAATGTTTTATTTAAAACCAAAAAATACTGTGGAAATGTAACTTGAAATGTAACATACATAACATTGAAAAAGATCCAGAAATGTGGCTCTTGTACTGCTAGAGCCCAGGAATGTACTTGGTAGTAACAGAACGGGTGATGTTGGGAATGAAAACACTTATTAGACTTTAGCTTTCTCTTTTCACAGTTTGATAGACAATGACTGAATATGAAGCAAGAGGCTGTCCATAGCATTGAAATGGCTCGACATAAACCCAGTTTTTTGTGACCAGCCCCACGAATATACAAGGCTTTATATATAGAAAGAGTTTCCTAGAGTTTGTGCTGCAGATAAACTGTTCCCTTTGCGGGAACATCCTTTACAGAACAAAAAAACACCCACTGGGAGGTTTTCGTAGCGGAAAAGTTATGTTGTCGAATGTGCAAAGTTCACATCTCCACGCAGCTGAGCTCCCGACTTAGGCACTTTATTCGCCTGGGCGAAGGGTAGACAGAAACTGAATTCTGGCTATGGAAAAGTCTTGGTGGTCTCCAGAAACATTGACATTCCATTCACCACCATTCTATAACCTGTTATCACCGCTTAGGCGTGTCTTCCGTGGCATCCTGCAACAATAGGAGAAATAGGGTGTAAATACTGGGGACATCACAAGTTTTTCTCTCAAACCAAAGGAACGGCAGAGGTTACACAGAAAACAATGGCAAAGCACTGAATACATGATTGTCTGCAAACCTTAACTTTACCTACACAAAATATTAGGAGTAAAGCATAGTTTGGTAAAAAAAGATTCAATTAACAAAGATGCTGTTTTCCTAGTCAGCTGCCACTTCCTTGATATTTTGTCTCATCAAGCTCATATCTTTTACACCTTAGATCAGTGGTCGCCTTTTAGACGTCACAGATCACTAATTTCACAGACTCCGGTCCACGCATGCGCTGTGTGCCACTCAAAGGGGAAGAAACTTTCCCCAAAGTGACTTCATAATGCCCAAACCCACCCACCGCCCTGAGCCTGTGATCCATACAGGGGACATGGACTGCGGCTCTGCCCAGTGTGCCCCCCCACAGTGGGGTCCTTCTCCTGATTTTGCTGGGGGACACACCGGTCAGAGCCACAGACCACCAAAATTTGATTGCGGTCCACCGGTTGTCAATCACTGCCATCTGGGAAACCTGCTTTTTTTGAGCTTTACATTTTTTTATTTTACCCTATTAAGATGATAAAAAGACTGATATATATATATATATATATAGATATGTGTATATGTACTCAAACATATGTGTTCAGGTCTTACCTTCTCTCCCTCTCGAAAGTATCCGCCATTTCTTGTGAAATTCGGAAATCATCTAGCTGATGTGCAGGGTATCGAGAATCTCCTATTCCATCGCGTAGTCGACCAGCTAAGGGGTCACTGATCCGTTCTCGGGGTGCTGCTGCACCATTAATCTCACCATTCTCTTGCTGTAATTTATGAAGCAAGTATTGTTAATACAAGCAAACTATGGCACTACAAATCACCAAGCCCAATGTAAAAAAACCCATACCAACCAAGCAATTAAAGATTTTCTGTGGTATAAAGTATAGTATAAAACCAACATGTTTTTTTATTTGGGACAGAGTAGGAAATAATCACAACCCAGGTTAGGTTTGTGGGGGTTTTTTTTTTGGGTAATCCAGGTCCCATTTGATACATTTTTCCTTCACTTCCTTGTCCTGTAGGTACAACAGAAAGTCAGATCCATCCAAAGAGAAAGTTGGGAGTCTACAATATATGCTATTCTTGCACTATGATGCAACATCTGCTTTAGGTTTGGTATCTGGGAGGAGGTAGCTTTGAACAAGGTGCTTCTTTATATATGGCACATCCATTACAGCGACCATTGTCCGTGAAGAAATCAAGGACAGTCTACCCCTCTTATTCTTCCTACCCATCATCTCATGCATTACTAATAACCAAGCCAATCATTGTCCAAATACTGATATGCTTCACAATCCTCTCACCTTGGCGGGGCAGATGTCTAAACGTATGAGAAGGGATGCCAGCTCCAAGTCTTCACTGTAGTTATTTTTCAAAGGAACTGATCTGTATCCTGAAAAATACACACACAACCCTCTCCGTGATCTTGCAATGGAAACTACATGCAGAAAGGACCCCCCCATCTTCCGGTCTCCTTCCCACATTACCTGTTTTTAGGCCACAAACCGCAAAGGAGGCCTGAGCTAGAAAGTTCTGATCACTGAACATATCTTCCTCATAGACCACAAACCTCAGAAACGCAAGCTCTGGGTTGAAAACATTAAACTGGAATATCTTCACGGGCCAAACCGGATTCAGTCCATTATCAACTGTCAATGTTTAAAAAAAGATAGTTATGTATTGAATGCACTGGAAAATATTTCCTATTCTGAAAGTAATGTTACTAAGGCCACGTTCACAGTAGAAAGCAGCAGAGTTGGCCATGTTTTGTGGTGCAGTCTGTTGTGATGTTGACATAATCATTACAATGAAAAGGACAGAACTCAGAAATGCATGCAGCATTATGTTATAGCAATGCATTTAGTGAGTATGAAAAACCTTACTTTCCATGCAATGTCTGAAGTTTCTGCATAGCAAATACTAAGTGAGGTGCAGTGTACTGTGGTACTCCAACACACAATGTGAACAAAGCCTAGGAGCACATCAAAATAGGCAAATTACACAGAAAAAAAAAAAAAAGGGGAAAGTGCATAAAGCATACTATTAACCCCCCTAGCGGTATTCCTAAGTGTGGCTCGGGGTGGATTTTCCATGCAAAATCAGTATTCCCAAATCACACTCGGAGTACCTAAAAACATAATAAAACCCCACTTACCTTGCTCCCTCGGCGTCCTCTGCCCTCCTGCAGGTTCTGGGGACACGTCCTCCGATCTTCAGCCGCAAACTGCAGGGACATTCTCCCGGGTTTTCCGGTAACGTTGGTGCGGGTGGGAGGAGCGGCGGAAAAATTTTAATAACTTTGTATTGAATTCAATACAAAATAGCTGTATTGCGTTCAATAAAAAAAAATCTTCAAATAATATATATAATTATATTTTATATATATTATCTGTCCAGGTATATTACATGTTTCAATATTTTTTTAACAGATTTTTGTGGGGGTGGTTTTTAGGTATATTATTAAATTTATTAACTATTGGACATATTTTGGTGAGTTATGTCTAAGAAATATAGGCCTACAGTGTAAAATAAATTTCCATGCAAAAAAATTGTACCTCTTTTTGCATGGAAATACGGACATAATTAGACCACTAGGGGGATTAACCTAATAACAAATTGCTGTTAAAGATGTGCCTTAAACCAGCGGTCCAGCTCTTGAAACAGACAGCACTTGTTTTGCCAAATCATCTATTTTGTCAGAGCCAAGGTCAGCCAAATAATAGCTATAGCTAAACACAGGTCCTGTCTTAAAAGAGTATAGATCCTGTCTGCATATATAACTGTTATTCCACACCTCCCTGTACAACAGTTCCATATATAAAAACAGTCTTGATTTATGCATCAAACAAGCAAAAGCCTTCTGCGAGTAGAACAGAATGTGAAGTACAAATACAAAGTGTCACCCGCAGAATCCTCATAAAAATCCCAGATCTTACCTACAAATTCTGTTTTTGCTTTGGCATTGTCATATTCGGCTCCACAGATCTCCACCTCCACAAATGGGCACACAATACCTCTACCGTTTTTAGGCAGATGCCTGGCTCCTAGAATCTGCCAACATAAAACAGATACTTTCAACCAGCTGGAATTAAACAAAGAGCATACAACATTCTGTCAGTGTGTAAGCAATATTATTATTAGCATTTCTATTAATGGCACCCAGGAACCCATGCAGAGAAGCCAGGTTAAAGGGGGGGGGGGGGGGCACCAAGACTCAAAATTTACATAGTGATTATAGTTTTTTTTTTCACATTTTCTTTCTTCTGAACTGATGTGGCTCAATTCTGGAAGATACCTGTAGGGGAAAGAGGGTAATGACAAGGGTAATGACAGGAGCCCAAAGGAAACTATAATGGAAACTCCAACAGGGTATTCTGGTATTCGATTTTTACTTATGACACAAAGGGTTGTAACTTGTATTAGGACGCCTTCATTCCGGCATGTGTAGGTCAGCATGGTATGCAAACTGAGCCCTGCTTTGCTCTTGGATTCAGTAATTTAGTATGCACAACATCAATCAATTATTAATAGCAGTGCTTCAGAAATCTGCATCAATTCAGTTTTTTTTTATATACTATAGATATAGCAGGCTCCAATTCACTTATCTGCCTGCAGTCCATAACCTTACACAGAAAGACCTTCTTTAAGAATTGCCATTGTATATACAGTGAATGTGATAATCTGTGCTGATAGATTCACAAGGCTGCCCACAATTTTAAAGATGGATACACTCGCTAAGATGGCAAAGTTACTTTTTTATTGAAGATGTTGAAAACCTATACTGAAGCATTATACTGATCAAATATGTGTACCGATCATATTAACAAGCATAATGGAAAATACCATTGGGAGAATATTCCCAAAGAGGCACAGAGCCTTGATTTATTGAAGCTTTCCAAGACTAGAGAGAATAGACTATCATGGTAAAACCTTGGTGATCCAGTAAACCTAGAATGGATTTCCTAAAAATCATTTGCTATTAGTTGGCAGAGGTTTTCAATCCTGGATCAAATCCATTCCAGGTTTGCCAGATCAGTCAAGTTCATCCATAATATCTATCTATGAGGTCTATCTTCTTCAGATTTGGAGAGCTTTAATATTCAGGGTCATAGGTTCAATAAGACTTCATTAGAGAAAAAAAAATCCAATGCTGTGTAAATGCCAATTTTGTTCCTAAACTTGCTCAAGTGTTACCTATCATTGTTAAATGCAATCCAGCAGCCCATCCTATTAATAGAAGGGTATTGTTGGACTGTTTGTCACAATGCATTGTACGGAAGACATTTTTGCCTCGATTTCTTTTTTACATGCAGTGTGCGTCAGATATTTCCTGATCACCGGATATAAATTAAAAACAAACTCTGAGCTATATGAAAACTGTAGTCAGCGTTCTTTTTAGAAATTTGCAATGCAAACAATGACACAATTCATAGGTAACGATGCAATAATAGCCAATTGCTCTGAGACAGCAATAATTAGGCGAGCTTCCTGCACTTTAGCACTGCTGTTATCTTGAACATACAGGTCTGGTTCATATTCAGTGAAATAATCTTTTTTACCTCAACATTAACGGTAACTGACTCCACTGTACGAAGGGAACTTTTGTCGAATGGGTCAAATACATCATCACGCATACAGCTTGGTTGCAGAACATAACCGCAGCGACCTCCAGAATGGAACAGAGCCTGGTTCATCTGCATGGGCTTATCTGAAACAGAAAAAAATATGATGGATTAAAAGATGAATTATGCTGCCAATGTTACCCCCCCTTGCTGGCTTCATTCAAATCAACTGATGCTCACCTGGAGTCTGGAAGTTGAGTGCCACCAGCTGGCTGCCACAAATCCACATGGGCAAAGGGTCGTAGTTGGAGGAATCCAAGCGCTGGCCTTTAGGGTAGATACGGGACAGTTGCCGCCGGTTGTACTGCAAAAACTTTTTGCCTTTTTGTTTGTTGACATATTTCTCAGCTTTGGTCTCAGGGAAGGAAGACATATCCCGATAGTATGCCTTATCTGTACCAATCTCTAGGAATGAACAAGAGCCATCAATGTTATACTGCCGTTACTGAATTTATTTCAAAAAAATATAATAATATATATATATTCTGCCACATCCCCCAAATTCTGAACAAGGCAAAAAAAAAAAAAAACACACACAAATGGGACTTTTAGGGCCAAATAGTAAAATGCTAAAAACATTGTAGTTTTTATTGTTCATATTAAAAAACAATTAAAAACATAGATAACACTTGGTTAACACAACAGTAAACGTAGGATCGCTAGAAGAACAGTGTCTCTACGCGTTTCACAGAAACAATGTCTAATTCATCAGGAGGTCTAGAGAATTTCCTGTTCTCCTGCCCCAAGTTCAGAGCATTCTATAGATGTTATATTTAAAGGGTCCCACTACATTACAATAAGGCCAAATAATAATGATTTGATATAAAATAAGCAAGGTGTCAGTGTAATTATAAAAACATAGAAAGACCTTAATCAAAACGGATATATAAATACTGCTTGCAGTATGATCATGTGACATATGAGATATATAAAAAAAGACTTACTTTCTTCATCAAATGGCACAGGTCGGCAGTAAATGACAAGTTCAGAGAGCTCCAGGGCAATTTTCTTTCTGCGCTCCATAATTTTTCCCTCTATGAGCTGATAAAAAAAGAAACAACCCAATAAGGAAATTCACAGAAGATACAACAAAGCCAGATATTAATCTACACCAACTACATTCATTCACTTTAATATCTCAGCTTTCCAATGACATTGCTTCCTCTAAC
>NC_092860.1:15481839-15498319 GCF_032062135.1 Pyxicephalus adspersus
GGTCAGATAGCAGTGGAAGGAGATGTGTTGGCTCAACTTACCCGAGCATCTGCTGTTTGGGCTGCCTCTCGGATCTTCCGCACCCAATCATTCATATCCTCCAAAGAGTCAGCAGCCACATCAAGCGGATATCTTGTTACAGATGGGACATTTATAGAGAAGACATAAGGACGATTGTACAGACCCTCGTGTCGAATAGCTGCATTGAAGAGAACAAGGTGGCAAAATGTTTTGACAAACTGCAAAACACGCACAGATTTCTAAAATAGGATTATATATAAAGCCCGACTGGACTTTTAGTTTAGATCAACTAAATATATTCTAGGTTAATTAAAAAAAAAAAGGTGTTTATTCTTGGTCTTACATTTTTCCTTCCTCAGTTCAGCCTGAGAATACATACTTGTCACCAAAAGTACCAACCGTTGCTCAGTTAGAGCTCTGCAATTGGATGGGATTTTGTGTTTTTCTGATTCCATACCTATTGCTTTGATGGGGACCGTGTTGGTCCGTAGAGAGACCACTGATTCCCTACCTAAGGGTAACACGCTCTGCAGCAGCTTGTTGACTTGTTGCTTTTTAGTCCTATTAGTGACTGTCTAGGGAAATGACTGCTGTACAGACAGGTTGTCGGCTGTCCATTAGTAAAAATGTAAAGTGTGTACAAACCTTTTATCATTCACGTTTAAGCAGCTAGTAAATAAATTAAAAACCTACATCATCACAGGCCTAAAGAAGTACCTCATTAAAGCATGAGAAAAGAAACCTTTTAAAGTTGGGTCCAACTTCTTCTAATAGACAAAATCCTCCCTGGATCGGAAATATTATTGATCAACACTTATTACATTATATTTTGTGCATTAATAACCACTTATAGTTGGTTCCTGAAGCATGTATAGATGTATTAAACATTATATTCCTAGATTGTAAGCTCTTCTGGGCAGGGTACTAGTCTCCTCCTGTGTCACTGTCTGTATTCGTCTGTCATTTGCAACCCCTATTTAATATACAGCGCTGCGTAATATGTTTGCGCTATAGAAATCATGTTCAATAATAATAGTAATATTAATATGTTATTTAAGGTTTACATACATTACTGTATGTGGCTCTTCATCTGATTTACTTCCTAAAGCAGACAGAAAAAAGAAAACTGCAATAATCCTCACTAATCTGTATTAATCTTTCTCTGTACTACCTGCTGATAAAAGTTGTGAGCCAATTTATATTTTCTACGTCGCGGCAAATTTATATTTTGTGCCAACTTTTTGACCTTTAACTTGTAAGACCCACATTTTCCTATCACAATAAAATCTTTTTACCAATTTGACAAGAAGGCACATCGAGAACTCCGCCCAGTAAATCTCCAAGAGGACTGTTTTCATCCAGATGCTGTGGGAGTAAAGAAATGTGTTACAATACAGAATTCACTTTTTAATTACATTATCTTTTCAAGAAAAGCCAACAAGAGTAAAAAGTGGCTAGCTATGATTTTTAAGGAATATATATATATATATATATATATATATATATATATATATATATATATATATATATATATTCCCGCCCCAAAGTTAAATTTACACAAACGGGTATTTTAATTTATGGTAGACGCTGGAAAGGTAAACCACTAGACATTTTTATCTCTTTGCAACCCTGTTGGTAAGTTCTTAGGTTTGGTTGGCAGAAAACCATTGATGAGTGCTTAGAGCTCAGCTAAGAAAAATTGAACCACACAAATGGTCAGTCTATAAAGTACTTTTTGTATCCAACTTGCAATACGCAAGTCCTATATATCAACTTTCTGCTGTTCCGAATCAAGAAGGAGAAACTGAGGCTGTCTTTACCAAACTTACCTCCTAAAAATGTTAGTTGCTGGCTGCCAAATTAACCATCTTTCATTAAAACTTCTATTCAAGACCCAGAAGTAATGGTCAGATATGTATTTTCTGGGTTAGATGAATAGAAGCCCCGGGTCAGAACAGCCAGGCAACTAGCATTCCAAAAGGCAGTCAGCATCAGCAGCCTCACTATTCTCCCATCACAACAGATTTACTTTAATGGACAAAAAACACATACTGTATACCAAAGCTTATAAATATGTCTGAAAAATGTTGAATCATGTTCAGGATGTCAGCTTGCCCTTTTGATGGTGATCTGTAAAGCCCATATTCTGGCTACATTGCTAAACCCTTGCTGTGAAATACTTGTAACAGTATAAGCCAATTACACAGTATGCTGTTTTTATTGAATGTCTATTTGTCAAGCTGAGATTTTCTGTCTATTTCTGAAAAAAGGAAAAAAATGTACCGAATTTTCCGGCTCTGGCTCTGGAGGGTTGAATATCTCCTCCACATAGTTAGATGGGAACCACATTTGCTTCTTGCCCCCATAGTCACCTCGCCACCTATTAAAAAAAAAAAGGTATAATAAAGGTATAATAAAAAACTTTGGCTTTAAGGAGCAACTGAACATTGGAAGCTTTTCTCGAAAATAAAGGCAAGTAGGAGGCAAAGAACCAGGCACTGAGTGAGGGAATGGGACGTAGCTACCTCGTGACAAAGGCTTCAGCAAGGAGAACCGTGAGCACCATGATGGTGACAACACCGGAACATACTCCATGCCTGGTGGGACTAACAGTCACAAACAACAGTTTCTTAGACCTTAACACTGCAGATATTCAGCTAGGAGGCTGTAACCTCAGTGGAAATTCAAGAAACAAGATACCTTTGCAGATGCTCCTTAAAACAAAGCAAATGTTAACTTGCTTCTTTTAAAAAAACTTTTAATTAACATTCTTGTGGATTATTGATGAAATGATTCAACTGAAATTTTATATAATCCATATTGTGGTTTCTGCTGACAAAATTGATCTTCATAGGCTTATTGTTCATACTTGGTTCTTGAAGTTTGAACAGTGGACTTTTATATAGTATTTGAATAAATGTTAGAAAAAAATGGTTTATTGTACTACTGGTGACACCACTAAATATATATTGTGAATCTTGCATTGTAAGATTTGTATGTTATTTATAATGTTTGGTCATGGTCGAAAAAAAAACCCTTACCACCTATGTTTATATGTAAAAACATCAGTTAACACATCCTAACACTGCTGGAGTTAGTTTTCTTGGGTCAGTATTCTAACGAAGTCTTGTCTTTTCAGTTTGTTTTTTTTTTAACTGAAAATATTTTATATTATTAAAATTGTGTATTTATAAGGCTACATAAAATTTTGCAATTACCACCATCTTTTTAATTCACAGGTTCTCTCGATTTCAGAAATTATATTTTTGACCTTTTAATATTTTCCAGGTCTAAACAGTACAGTTTAGTGTGTATTTTGTAAAAATACACATTTTTCAAAGAAGGTTGAAGACTCCAGCCCTACAGTTTTGATGAATTAATAAATATAGATTAGGTGGGCTTTGTACGTAGCATCAGCCATCCAGAATAGAGATACAATAGGGCTTTGGTTTTTCTGACCTAGAAATATACAGTATTATTTATTATTGTGGACTGGTTTCACAATTCAGGATCCAAAACTTGTCATATACACAGATCAGGTTAGCAGAAATAAGCCTGTGTTCGTGTCCTTTAAAACTTTTACAATAATGACTTTAGGGGACTTTGGTCAGCAATTACCACTTTATGCACATATACTTGCATTAAGTCCTGAGGATGCCCCTAAGTTCATTAATATATGTGTGTATGTATGTGTGTTCATTTTTAAATATATTACACATACATACATACATACATATCTGGAAAACGCTCACAATCTTTATTTACGTTTACCAATACCATGCATCTGTAAAACAAGTATAATCTATATACATATGCGACATGTGATCCTTACTAAAAACATTAAAAAAAAATTATTGTGGAATCAGATAATGCATTAACTATCCTGTATTAAAGAATACCCAGTAAAGAAAAGGAGGTTGCAAATTCTGGCCCATCATATACTAGTTTGTTTAGCTGCCATGCTAAACCTCTTGATTCAGTACCTGTCACTGAGCCAGAACACACATGCAGATTATGACTTTTGATTTTTTTTTGTACTATGCAATTGTTGCAGATCAGTGACTTAACACATTAAAAGCAGAAAGAGGGTCAAGCAGGCTAATCGAGCAAATATTCAGGTCAGATATTGCAGCCTCCATATTATCTTTACATTTACCAGGTTACATGTAAGGTTTGTGTAAAAGGATAACTGCAGGATGTTTCCAGGTTCCAATAGCGTGCTTTTGAGACACTTCCAAATTCAGTCTGCTTGCCTTTACAGCTGCTTCTGACCTGAACTTGACCTCTTTCTAAGCTGTTTCAAACTGCTTTTTCATTCCCACTCATATGGAAAGAAAAGTGTGTTTTTACTTAAACAAAACCCCTTAAAGTAGATCCAAACCAAATCACTATTAGTCTCATAGACTATAAAATAAATGTTAATGTATTTCAATACACATTTCCAATAATTTGAAATAATACCTGGTGATCCTGATATGAAAGTCTTTATTCAGGCACTTCCTGTTATAGGGTGACAACGGTCTCCCAATGCATTATTACATGCTACATACACCCCCCATGCAGCCAGGACAACACACACAGGCAGGTTCCACTATTGTCACCATTAGGAAGCGCATTCTCATTAAAAGCAGACACTGGTGCAAACATATAAACAGGAAATGGCTGCAAAGAGCTTCAGGAGAGCAACAGCACTGAGAGGCAAAAAAGGGGAAAAAAACAGTGTTCTATTTTTTATTTCCAATTGATTGTGATACACAAACACAAAAGTATGTTTTTTTTAAAACATTTTCATGATTTCAAGATTTACTCATTTGTTTAATTTGTCTCTTATGTGAAAAATTATCAAATCTTGTGTGTAGTATTATCTGTATAGGACCTTGTGGATCCAGATAATATTGATAAAATGACCCTTAAATGCCATCCAGTTATGGGTTAGATCTACTTCAAGGTGCTGCCATAAGACAAGACAAATCCGGAAGAACAGATAACAAAAGAAGTATTTCCCAGAGGTTATATGCTTACCATCCGCCTTCCTGCTTTTCCACATTCTGGATAACGGCATTCTTGGTGAATGTGAGTTCATCTTCTCGCTGTGCTTTATAATCAAACAGGGCCTTGACAGAGCACTGGGGAGACACAGGAGGAGTGAGATTCGGGATGGTAGAACAATATAAAAAGGAAAGGATAAGACAAAGGATCAATAATGAGAGGAGAGACAGACGGCTACAGACGAGGTTTGACCTTTACCCAAAACTGCAGGTAGAAGTTACCTTGATAGCAGGCATGGGATTAGGTTCCACATAGAAACCTGGACTCCTCCCCTCATAGAGTGCTCCATAATCTGGCTCCTTCAACAAAAAAACAAGTTGTTACCTAACCTTAGAAAAACAAACAAAAAAGTTAAACAGACTAATCCAAACTCGTTACTTACAGCGGTACCTATCTTGTCCAAGGTCTCCTCGTTGATAGGATACCTGAGCTTCATCTTGCGGTATAAAGGATGCTTCTCATAATAACTAATCAGATCTACCAGGCTGTCAAACTCTGAGCTACCAAGCACAACACTCTGACCTTCTTGCTGGACTCGGCAGTGTTTAATTTTCCCCTCCGCTCTGAATAAAAATGTAGGATAAAGGATAGAGCAGAATGAAAGTAAATATGGAGTAGAAAAAGCTGAGCTCAAGCAAAAAAATTTAAATGCTCCAAATAAAAAAGGGTAAAAGAGGAATGGTGCAGGTTATACCTGAATGATATGGCATACGAGTTTGGTTCACTTCTTTTGCGTACCAGGAAAGCTCCATCTCGTGGTACCCTCATGAGCATATGCTCCGCTTGGGCTCGTGTAAGGTTGGCATGGTACCATCTTCAGAAATAAACAAAGGAGTTAAAAAAATAAAGCAGATAAACAAAATATATTTATTCAGCATCATTGGCCTTTGAAATGTTGGAATCTAAACTGTTGATAAGTCAACATTCTGGGTATTTATTGCTGAACTCCAAGCAAACAAAAACAAGGCACATTTATCAGGTAAAACAGGCAAGAGAAACAAATTTGTTTCTCTATATTAAAGATCTTTCGGGAGTGCTCAGTACAGATTTGCAAAAACATACTCACAAAAGCCATCCTCCAAAATAATTACTACAGCATTGTACAAAGCCTTAATAGAAGAACTTCATCACATTTGTGCATGTTAACTTACTCTTTGCTTTCATGGGCATTGGTTTGTGGAACAGGCTCAGTCAACCTCATCTCAAACTCATTACATCGCAGAGGCATCTGCTGATAATGGGTGATAAGTGCATAGAGACTTTCAAACACTAGGTTATCTGTGAGGAAAAACTTGGGACTTCCAGCCTCCTGCCTGGAGTGTATCCGACAGTGCTGAACTTTTCCATTCCTCCTACAAGATCAAAAGCAATAGTGACCAGTCAGAGAAAGAACCTTTAAATAAATTCTTTAGAGAACCCAATGTTCCCATTGATATATCTAACCCCATTGTGCAGTGACACAGATGAGTCCATGATTGTACTACTGCAAGAGATACAGAAACCCTCCTTGTTATTAAATAAATAAGTCTGTGACATCCTAGTATCTTTATACAGTGAAAAATGCAATGAACAGCTTTAAAGTTTATGTAAATCTAATCACAAAAACAGAACAAAGAAGCATGATGGGACCCTCTCAACTGTTTTAACACAATCAACTTCAGTTTTTGGTGCTCTCCACAGGGGCATGTCCAACGCTTCCCAGGAATTCCAAGGGAAAAAAAACAAACTTTGTTTCCCCTATTATGAAACACTACTGTGAATTACTACACATTCGAGTATTCCTAGAGTCCATAGAATACACCTTCATGACTTCCTTCCTCTGATGCATTTTGCCAATTATAGAAGTCTCACAAAAATTGTATCAAAGCTTTTCCACACATGATTTTTTCTTGCAGTGGGTTCTCCCTACTTTAAGAGTAAATAGCTTGTTTAGTCTACTGAATGATGTGGGTACAGTAAAACCTACCTTACTTTCAGCTCCCACAGCTGCGGACATTCTTCTTCTGCTACATTAGACTGATCCTATGCAGCCATGGTAGAAGCCTTGCTGGCCTTCACTTCAGTGCAAGTGTTGCACTGTACTAGGTGATGTAAGGTTTTCTCGCATCATACTCAAGACAAAACAAGCTTTTACCCATGTAGTAGGGAGGGGGAACCAATGCAAGTGGAATACTCTTCCTTTTTAACTTGCTCCGACTTTCCACATATTTAAAGGGGCCCTTAAAAGCCATGTTTTAAAACTCGCCTATCAGTCTTCTTCCGTCTCTTACTACTTACTCACCATTCCCTATTGTAGGTTACTACCCCTACCTCTTAAGAGTGTAAGCTTTTTTGGGCAAAAATAATGGCAAACATAAACATTGTACTATGTACATTAGATGGTCATTCCATAAAAAGTTAAAAAATGAATAATCATACCAAAAGGAAAGTGTATAATCTCCTACAAAGGTCTCACTTTCCCGCACCAGAAAAGAACCGTCTGGAGCTCCGGTCTCTAAACAGTAATCCGTCAAGAGACGCTCAGCAATATGTCTTCCATCCCTGCCTGCCCCAAGTTTTCCATGAAACCATTTCTCAGTAGAGTGCAATTCAGAGCTATTACTTGTCTAAAAGAAAAATGATAAAAGGAAAATAGTTTTGTATAAGTAAAAAGACACTGCAAACACACACAGACAATTTCAAAAACATGTCCCTCCAAAATAATTACTACAGCATTGTACAAAGCCTTAATAGAAGAACTTCATCACATTTGTGCATGTTAACTTACTCTTTGCTTTCATGGGCATTGGTTTGTGGAACAGGCTCAGTCAACCTCATCTCAAACTCATTACATCGCAGAGGCATCTGCTGATAATGGGTGATAAGTGCATAGAGACTTTCAAACACTAGGTTATCTGTGAGGAAAAACTTGGGACTTCCAGCCTCCTGCCTGGAGTGTATCCGACAGTGCTGAACTTTTCCATTCCTCCTACAAGATCAAAAGCAATAGTGACCAGTCAGAGAAAGAACCTTTAAATAAATTCTTTAGAGAACCCAATGTTCCCATTGATATATCTAACCCCATTGTGCAGTGACACAGATGAGTCCATGATTGTACTACTGCAAGAGATACAGAAACCCTCCTTGTTATTAAATAAATAAGTCTGTGACATCCTAGTATCTTTATACAGTGAAAAATGCAATGAACAGCTTTAAAGTTTATGTAAATCTAATCACAAAAACAGAACAAAGAAGCATGATGGGACCCTCTCAACTGTTTTAACACAATCAACTTCAGTTTTTGGTGCTCTCCACAGGGGCATGTCCAACGCTTCCCAGGAATTCCAAGGGAAAAAAAACAAACTTTGTTTCCCCTATTATGAAACACTACTGTGAATTACTACACATTCGAGTATTCCTAGAGTCCATAGAATACACCTTCATGACTTCCTTCCTCTGATGCATTTTGACAATTATAGAAGTCTCACAAAAATTGTATCAAAGCTTTTCCACACATGATTTTTTCTTGCAGTGGGTTCTCCCTACTTTAAGAGTAAATAGCTTGTTTAGTCTACTGAATGATGTGGGTACAGTAAAACCTACCTTACTTTCAGCTCCCACAGCTGCGGACATTCTTCTTCTGCTACATTAGACTGATCCTATGCAGCCATGGTAGAAGCCTTGCTGGCCTTCACTTCAGTGCAAGTGTTGCACTGTACTAGGTGATGTAAGGTTTTCTCGCATCATACTCAAGACAAAACAAGCTTTTACCCATGTAGTAGGGAGGGGGAACCAATGCAAGTGGAATACTCTTCCTTTTTAACTTGCTCCGACTTTCCACATATTTAAAGGGGCCCTTAAAAGCCATGTTTTAAAACTCGCCTATCAGTCTTCTTCCGTCTCTTACTACTTACTCACCATTCCCTATTGTAGGTTACTACCCCTACCTCTTAAGAGTGTAAGCTTTTTTGGGCAAAAATAATGGCAAACATAAACATTGTACTATGTACATTAGATGGTCATTCCATAAAAAGTTAAAAAATGAATAATCATACCAAAAGGAAAGTGTATAATCTCCTACAAAGGTCTCACTTTCCCGCACCAGAAAAGAACCGTCTGGAGCTCCGGTCTCTAAACAGTAATCCGTCAAGAGACGCTCAGCAATATGTCTTCCATCCCTGCCTGCCCCAAGTTTTCCATGAAACCATTTCTCAGTAGAGTGCAATTCAGAGCTATTACTTGTCTAAAAGAAAAATGATAAAAGGAAAATAGTTTTGTATAAGTAAAAAGACACTGCAAACACACACAGACAATTTCAAAAACATGTCTGATTTCCCCTCCTCACAATTCGTATTCCTTTGATTCTCACTGATAATAAATATAAGTGCACAAAAAGTGAAGAAAACCTGCCCTATTAGCAATGTCTGTGCAACTATGTCCCATCAGATCCCTGCAGTGCTTCCTCTTCTGTAAAAAGGCAAGCAAGTACACAGCTTTGTCCAGTAGCCCTATCCCCATGGTTTACTAACAGAATGATGGGTACAGCTGGGCTCCCTAGATACCCACTTGGCATTAGGCTCCTTGCTAGATCTGGACCTTATCCTTCTCCAGATGTGGACCTAAACCATACCTAAAAGAACCCTTTTATGTAAGGTAAAAGGTCTGTTTGTGTTTAGGTCCAACACCCATAAAAAAAAAAAAAAAAAAAAAAATAAAAAGTTGCAGCACTGCCCCTTAATTGAATGAATAGGAGCACAGAGCTCCCAAGGATACCTACGTCACGCAAGCTAGAAGGCTTTTGGCTGCTCCTTCTGCACATGCCAGAGCATCTTGGGCATGCGCAGGAGCTCTTGCATGCGCATTGAGATCTGCAAGTTTTTTTCCCATCCACGTCAACCAATCTCGCACCTGCGTTAGGTGACGTGGGAAGAAAAACCCGGAAGAACAGAGAGAAAATGTCAGTGCCAAGAGCGCCGGCAGGATGCGGGACCCAATGGAAGAACCCTCTGGATGGATCAACTGGTCTGCAGGATTAAAGGTGTTTTTTTTTTTTTGGGTTGCTTTTGGGTTTAATTCCTCTTTAAAGCTTTATATTTCTGTTACATTAATACAGATATAAATACATTTACTGTAATATCAGCTCAATATATACCTCTTTCTGTTCCTCCTCTGGAACGATAAAAATTGGAAGTGTGTACGCACCTTAAGGGTTTAGCTCTGGTTTTCCTAAAGATGGAAATTAATAGTTACAAAACTTTTAATGCATTGCAAAGGCTCTGGAAACACCTTTCTTGGGGCAGGTGGGCTTTAGCTTTAAAGTTAAAAAAAAGCTGAAATACTATAAAATGATCCTTGTAGCTTGAATAATTCTCAGCTGCTGCTAACTATCTACTAACTAACTACATACTTGACCTGACTTCTGTACTGGAACACCAACCAAGTATTCAGGTTATATGCAATCAATTAGGTGTGTAATTACAAATACTAGTACTTACTCTGATGTGATAAAAGCATGTTCTTTGATGGTGTAGAGAACCTCATTAAATTTTATTTTGGTGGTCAGGGTATGTCCATGATAAATAACTGGCATCCCATCTGGTCCATCCCAGCAATCCACTGGAAACAGAACATCACAGTTATAAAGTTTTCTGTAATTAGTCATCAACTAGTTAAGAATGCATCAAAAAAGCATACAAATATATCTCTCACAAAAGTATGTTATAGTCCTATTTAAAAACATTTACAATGATTAAACTTGGGGGAAGAAGCAAACTTTAGCCAAATTTAAAAAGACACTATTGGCTCCATTTATAAAACAGGGAATCTGACATCCCCTCAAACATTCCCTGGTAGAAATTAATTACTGCCAATGAGACACATGTATCTGGAAGATTTCCACCAGTGTTTAAAGGGATGTCAGATTCCCCATTTTATAACTAGTGCCCTAATCAGTTATGGGATTGTTTATTTAAAGCATTGTGACATACAGTCAGGGCAATTTGTCAAGGTATTCACATGTAATGGAATGTTCTCTAGTTGCTCCTCTTCTCTCTATAGATAACATCCTATACAGCCATCACTACTCTATTTTGCTCCTCTCTTGCACATACTGCCCGTTCTGTCATCTCTTACACATTTAACATTTCATAGTTGAAAATAAACCATGCATACTGTGCATGTATGTCTGAGCAAAACTTGCACATTTCCCATGGTTTTATTTTTGCAATATACGGCAAGTACAGAAATATACCTGCCGATCTGGCAGTAATGCACTTGACCCATTTTCTTTCTGTCCGAATCCATGTGCCATTTTGTGAAATTAGATTGCCAGAACCAGGGTCAGCCCTGACATTTGTCTGTTAAACTATTAAACCCTTAAGCTGCGTACACACGGCAAATTTTTCTCGCCCGATAATCGGTATCGGCCAATTATCGGGCGAAAATCTGCCGTGTGTACAGTCGGTCGTCGTCCATCGTCCGACGACCGTCCTGGCGGATCCATGGACGACGACCGATCCTAATGAAAGGGAAGGGGAGAGCGCGCAGCAGGGTGCCGCTCCGTCGCTCTCCCCCTCCCCTCTCCATAGAGCATGAACGGTGCTGTATGTACAGCATCGTTCATGCATCGTGCAGTCTTTTCTCGTTGGAAAGGATCGTGAAAGATCCTTTCCAACGAGAAAAATTGCAGGTGTGTACGCAGCTTTAGTATCCCAAGAGCACAAGAACTGGGAGGAATCCTTGAGATAACACAGGACATGTGGCCAGGACAGCTCTGAATATTTGTTAGGATCAATAAGTACTTTTTGCAGATATAACGAAATACCTTTAGTGGTAAATTTAACACACGAAAACATTTGTGTCATGCAGTCATGGAATGTCAGGTATAGTAACCAAGTAAAACAAGAGAGGTGTGTCTGCCCCTACCCATTTTGTCATTTGACACATACTGCCACCTCTATCCATGTTGGCATTTGTCTGAAGTGGTTGACAGGCACAATTATTGGTTTAGGAGATTGGCTGAATAGAAAATAGATTGCAACCCCTGCAAGCAGCATCTACAGCCAATGCCTGTCTACAGCTGCAATTACTAGCTGTGCATCTGCCATGTAACCAGTGGAATTCATTCATGGAAACAAGCCGTAATAAAAAGTAAACACATGCTGTGGTGTCTGCACAATTTTAAGGTCAAAAATCCTTTATGACATTTGATAAATATGCCCCAAAAAGAGAGGGATGTAGATGAAAATACCCTTCCTCAATTAACTTAAAAAGGTCTTGATGGAGAGATTATGCTCACGTCCTGTCCATGACCACACAAAAAGTGAGAAAAAAAAAATCCCCAGAACAATAAGATTTAACAGAGGTTTTAAACTCTCCCAACGCATAAGTTTTGTCTGAAGCTGTAATTCAAGCCGTTTAAAGAATTTTTCCTGGGGCGGAAGGGTTTAAACAATTTTATATTAAAATAGCCTAAAAACATGTACATGACTAACTATTAGAAAACATAAGGCAAACACATTTCTCATGTTGGTGTGGCTGTTTATTTTATAAGGAAACAATCCACAAGATGGTGCCCTTCACTTACACTCAATGCAGCGGCAGCCCAATCGCAAACAGCGGGCATATGCTTCGAGGGAGGATTCACTAGAGAATTGATCTCCTGTTAAGTACCTATAAGCAGAGTAAGCAAAGATAAGACAAAAACACATACAACATTTTTTATGAGCATACCAACAGTTCAATATTAATAATTATGGGGTAAAGGGTCACTTACACATTTGCACTTCTTTCATCAAAACAGAGAGCAGTGTTCTCACCTATGTGTTCTAGTGTGGGAAATGTTTAAAAAAGAAATTATCCTGCCTATTGCAGTTTAGACTGTGATTCTTGTAAGAATGTCTTTCACAAGAATAAATTGTACTGTAAATGAAACACATGTATAGTGTGCATTCTTAATCCATTTTAAATGTACACAGCTGTACAAAGAAACAGGAAATACCCCCACCCACCACTGGCAAATGCATACAGAAAATGAATGTGAATACAAGATTCACACACCTCATGATGAAAACGCACCACAAATGCACATACAGATGCATATTTAGAAGACCCCATCACCAACTGAAAGTGCAGGTAACAGCACAGAGGAATGGACTAGCTTAAACTACAAACATATGTGCATGGCACCATGTGCAGAGTTCGAATTTGCCGGGGAAGCAGCTAAGGGATTTACTATTAGATACTATAAAAATTTTAATAACCGAGTTTGTTGAGGATGTTGATATTCAAATGAAAGATTGTGGCATCCCACAGGAGTTTTGAGACTTTTTAGAAACTAAACAAAAGAGGGTTTCACTGGTAAAAACAATTAAAGTCTTAAAAGCAAACTGTTGTTAGTGCATGGTCTTCTAAATAACACACTTTTTTAACCAGGTCTTGCATCAAAATATAAGGTTTGCTTTTGTGACACACACATTTTAATCTTTAGGTACTGGCCCCTTCTTTCAGGCTTTAATTACATCACTAGGTCTCCCTGCATGATCTTGCAAATGTGAAGGATTCCAAATCTCACATAAAGGCTATCCTGTGTTGTGCAGCTATGCATTTGAAATATTCTAGATCCTTTAGCTTTCCCAGGATCCTGTCAGAAGGCCCAGCGGCATCACTCCAAGAGCAGCAGGTGGAAATAGGTTTGGCAAGGCAAGCGTATTCTTCATTTTCTCCATATTGGGGTATGGAGGGAGAATCGATCTTTCATGCCAAGTCTGTTTTAATTGCAGAAGTGTGAATAATTTTCCTGAGTAAAGATGAGAAATGGCACAAGAAGAATTGGCATGAAGAGAACCCAGATTCTAAGAAGTTGAAATTTCTTACGTGTTATGAGAAGAGGAGATCCAGTAATGGGACAATGGGTTGTCCATGTTTTGTGGACACACAGTGTCCAGTGAAGAATCCCACACAGTGTTCTCCTTGGAGAACAGAAATGTAACAAACTGTAAAGACACAACAGAAGATACACAAATAACTTGGAGATACAAAAAAATATTCATAGTCACAGGCAGAATTTAAAGAATGCATTAAAAAACAACTATGGAAAGAAACACTGAAACAAAGAATACCCTATTTATAAAATTGCTGATGAGCTGAGAAAATCACCTTAATATTCACCTCAGCAAGGTCACCACTAAAAGTATTGAAAGAACAATCACTGGATTTACCAAGTAGTGATTGTCTGATCACCAATTTATGATTTCTAGTTAGCATTTGCCACTTTAAAAAGTGAAGTGCATCATAGCCTATAATAAGAAGCAGTGGCCTTTGCTTCAAACACTGTCATCACCACATTTACATTTTTAGATGTAGTACATACAGTGGTAACTTAGATGGTTAGGGTACACTGTCACAATTTACATCTATAGGTTCTTATTGCCAATTTTAAAACTGTTGAAAAGGCTGGAAAAGTGGTGATTAGTATTGTATTTAAGCAAATAAAGTTTCTAATTTCCAGGTAATTACTTTACACTGATCACCACTATAAAATAAGATTGCCCTTTCATAATCATAGCGTTATAAAAAGGACGATCTATCACTAGATCTCCACTTTTTGATAAACAGGTTTTTATAGTTTTATTGGTTTATGATCTACCTCCTCCATGGTGAAGTATGGTTCCTCTATTTCCCTCAGAGGGTCACGCAGGAAGTGAAACATGAACTCTTGCACTTGGAGAAGATCAGATGCCCACAATTCCTGTAATAATTGATGAAAGAGGTTAAATGAGAGAATATAAATGTAATACTTATAAAGCACCATTACAAAGTGTAATCACGTCTTTATATAAAATTTCATGCATGAGGCAGTGTGGGTAATATATGAAAACGTGAGCCCGTTTACACACATCTCACCCTGGGGCAATGCATTGATGTGCATTTTGAAGCATTTATGCACGGGTCGTGGTCACATACCAGAAAACCAGCAAATTTACTCTTAAAAGTGTCTAGTTCTGCTGGATCATCAGGTAGCAGTTAGTGCAGAAACCAGAAGAAAATGCAAGTATTGTTTGTCTTCATTGTGGGACACAATGAAGACACAATGTCGTCATTGTGAGATAAAATTTTAACACAGTCATACAGATAACAGGTTTGTACTCAACTTCCCTACTGCCCTCAATATTCCACTTCGGCCCAATGCTAAAAAATTTTTTGCTGATGGCCGTAACCCTTTCAAAGTTGTTGATCTCTCGAGTTCCTGAAATCTATCTTTATTTACTCCTTGTCGCTGCCATATTTTGTAATAGGAGGAGGAGGAACTCAGTGTTTAGCAGAAAGTCAGCAAAAAAAAAAGAAGTGCATAAAGTTTTTTTTTTTTTTTGCATAGGGATCTGATTGCGAAAAGTATCTGAAGTCTTCCCTGGTCTCCAATGTCAAAAACTTTTCACTCCCTCAGTCCCAATATTCAGACTCACCCTCTCTTGTTTCCAGAGACCTCTATCATAAGTTCCCCTCCTCAGTTATTACTACCAGAGGGGAAAAATGCATAATATAAAGACCTTTACCTTCTGATATTCCAGCAGAAAGGTCTGGAAATCCAGCAGCGATACTCGGCTCAGTCCAAGACGCTCTCCACCTCTGACACAAAAAGAATCAAGCAATTATTTATTACAAATTATAAAGTTTAAATTTCAGATGACCTGGACATGGAAGGTGCAATGTTCAGTTATTATGCTTGACCAATAAAGAACCAACATTAACCCCAGACACTTTTAATGTGCATTGAAAAAAAAAAAATCAATAAAGCTAAGAAAAAACAGGCTTCCACTTCCACTATGTAATCGAGAATGGCTAAAAAAACTATGGCTACAATTATTTCCTAAAAGCCCTGTAATGTGTTTTACTGAACAGAAAATAGATTATTTTTGTTGCACTGCAACATGGCAATCTGAATACCTTGTACAAACCACAATTCTATTTGAAATGGTCAAGGGTTTCCTGAAATAAAAGTAATACGCCAATAAGACATGAGATTACCCTTTCTGGTTATTTCAGGATATGTAAACACTGCACCAGCCTCGTGGGGGTTAGCAAGTTAAAAGATAATATATTTCTGTGCCTGTATGTGCTGTAGGAACCTAAGATTGTGAGTTGTAGCAGCTAAAGTTATCTCTGGACATGCCAATGCTATCTATAAAAATATTATTCAACTGGGCATTAACAGATACCTCAAAAGACGGCAAATACACAAATAATAAAGAATTGTAGAAAATACTATACACATTTGAATCCATCATAATAATAAAGCATTTATTAGAAACAAAGAAATAACAAAAGACAATAATAGAATAATTTTATATTTAACCACCTGGGCGTTTCACTGATGTCTGGATTTCTGTACCAAAAGCAGTACACTGTTTTTCCCAAATTTTTTTTTTTTTTT
>NC_092860.1:15499356-15557034 GCF_032062135.1 Pyxicephalus adspersus
ATCAGATTGCACTGTAACGCTTGTTTCTATTTTTAGCTACCCAGAACCTGGTTCGGGGTAACCGCCCAGGTAGTTAAAGAGCTTATTTAGAAAAAAAATACCATAGTAAAAAAAATAATAGAAATACATCTAGAAAACATTTGGCATAGCCAGCCAGCCATTTAACATAGCTTTTTTATGTTCGTTACTGAACAAGAAACAAAATATACACCAATGAGTCTGTTAATAAAGAAGTGAATCTGACATTCACTGAAAAATTCCCTGGTGGAGAATCAAACACGGTCATTAAAACACATGGATCTACATGGGTAGATTCTCTACCAGGGAAATTTTCAGTGAATGGCAGATTCACGACTTTTAAAACAGATGCTTAAATCTACTAACCTCTCTAGGAAGGTTACCGGCATCTGCAAAGCAAAAACAAAGAGTAAATGTTGCAGTCTAAAATTACGTTACAGTGTGACTTATGCTTACGTATACATGCACTAAAAAGTATATATATTTTATGTATCACTGTACTAATATTACTACCCCAAAGCCTACACAAACGAATTGGCAAGAGCTTACAATAATAAAAGGTATTCTGTGAAAGCAGCAGCTGACAACTAATCTATTTAACTACTGGTCTGGAAACATTATTATTATACAGTACTTATATAGCGCCAACATATATTGCTTTACAAAATTCATGGTCATGTCACTAGCTGTCCTGTGTGTGTTTGGAATGTGGGAGGAAACCGGAGTACCTGGGGGAAACTCACGCAAACACGGGGAGAACCTGCTAACTGCATTCAGAAATTGAACCAGCCAGAGTGCTAATCTCTGAGCCATGGTGCTGCCCCGTGTTATTGTATATTTTAGCATCTCTGCTCAAATTGGTCTTGTCTCTATGTGTTGGATGAGGTTTTATCTTCAATTTGGTCTTCTTTGATATCTGCCAGCTTTAGCACATCCATGAAAGGCTGAAAGCATGCCTTTTTAGCCTGGAAGCTAAGAACATGGATCTTAAGTTCCATGGGGTGTGAAAGCTATATAAATAGCAGAGAGCAATTCTGTACAGCGTTCTCAACAGGATTAAAAACTTGTAGGAACCCTACCAGATCCCACCAGAAAAAACGATTCATAGGAGTTGGTTCTTAAAGGTGTATATCTGCAGTGTGAGATAATATATAAAACCCTAACCTTTACAGAGGGTATACTTTCAGGTGCACAAAACAAATACACTTTCATTGCTGTCTTCATTTTCCACAAATGTTAATCTAATGACTATCAATATAATTTAATATTTTCTTGGGCACAGAGCAGAATTCTGTCTTGGATAGCAACAACTTTATAAGGTAATCGCAATTGCAGCACCTGTATACTCATATACCAGTACAGGATTCCCTAAAAAGGACACTAAACATAAAATAAAGTCAAAGTTACTCTTTAGGACTCACAAATCCCAATACAAAAGCATCCATGGCAATTACTACAAGTCATTACTTGCATTAGCCTGGTCGAAATGTTCTTCTGTAATGGTTGATTATTTTCTTTCAGTTTCATTTAACGCAGCCAATGAAGAGCTCATTAACAAATTTAAAAAAACCCCCACAGCAAACATTTACTACAACCAGTAATACGTAATCATTTACAACCACTGTCTCCTACAATTTCACAGCCAGCCATACTAAGTATCCTGCCCTGGGTGGAGACAGGCTGGATCAGTTATTGCAAATGGCATTATTGATTAGTCAAAATTACATCTATAATACTTACTGTCTTCTGTGCATTGTACATGAGAGAGCGATACAGCTGGGCAAACTGAGCATAGTTGATCTCTTGGTTTCTCTGTTCCACTTCCTATGGGAAGGTAAGGATGCAAGTAGGAGACATTAGACTTGTAACCCACAAGGGACAAAAGAAATAATAATAATCTATTAAAGATGAGTGAATTGGAGATACCCTAATAGTCCCTGAACAAGCCTAATTTAAAAACACTTTATACCAGTTCTGGATCACAAAAACAACCAAACAGAAAAAAAAAGAAAAATCAACCTACCACAATTTAACACACACCAATGGTGTTAAGTTGCAACCATCAGTTTGGTAAGTGGGTTTGAAAAGACCTTTTTTGTAGAATTACTAAACTGTATGTGTTGTCCCTTGGCGATATCAGGAGCTGCACTTAAGGCCCCCTATAACTTGAGAGTTGACTAACAACTAGAATAGAACTCATTTTAGTCCCCCCCCCCCCCTTTTTATTTTATTGGTTAGTAGTGTATGGGTGAAGTGACGATAGATCTTGTAAGTGGCAGGTAGATCTGCAGGGGTTCAACTAGTGGCAGGCCTTTGGTGTAGATTGCATCAAGCATGTAAAGATTGTAAAGGTGGGTTAGGAGTGCTGTGTTTGAATGTAAAGTCTTGGAAAATCTAGGTTAAAGACCAATAAAAACTGATCCACAAGCTGGAATTTCTAAGCCTTTCTAGTCAAACATAGTTAAGCTTATACATAAAACAATTCAAGATCTAAACCTTAGAATCGGCCTTAACCTCACAAGTTTCTTTTGAAATGCTTGCAGTACACAGACCTTATTATGGCTCAAACCATAACAATAGCTATAGCATCCTGTGAATTATTTTTTTTCTTAATCCAAGATTCTGATTTAGTTTCTTTATCAGGATATCCTTAACAGACATCATGGGCGCAGTAGCTATGCACACCAAATACAAGCAGAAAAAGCTTGCTACGTGTCTGAATTGATCTGGGGTTGTAGAAAACCTGTCTCTATCTTCCTGTGAACTTTGGATTCTTACAAACAGGAAACGCATAGAGGGAGGGGAGGTTGATAAGGCTTAGTCAAACATGAATAAATGTTACCCAGGTACAGTATACTTTCAAAACTTTACAGTAAAATATTTTAACAGTATATTATATATAGTAGATTTAAACAAATATTAAACCCCAGAAATTCCCACCAAAAGTTTGATTAATGGCAGATCTTAGAAAGCATAAATCTGGAGAGACAGACTATGGCTTTAGAGGTTGCTAAGAAAATGCTGCACGCAACGATCCAAGAAAACAAAAACAAAAAAAAACATTGTCCTTTGCAATTGCCTAATCTGATGTAAACTGGTACTATTAATATTCTTATCCCTATCAGAAAAATGTTGACTGGTTCATACAGCAAAGCATAGTAAATCTGGAATATCAAGACCACTATCTGATATTAAGCAAAAACTATAGGAAAGATATATGAAGCCTTACCGTCAGTCGATCACGCAGAAATCTCATATTGGGGACTCTGTAGTTGACCTGTGACAGCATATTCTTTAAATCTTTCACAGAGATCCTATAAAATAACACAGGTTAGCAGAAAGAAACCCATAATCTCTATTTTGAATGAATGTAAAGAATACCTAATATAAAGTGCAGTCAGCTCAAAATTGTTATTTATATATTCTTTTAAGATAAATTTATTGTAAGAAAATGCAAGAGCAACATTTCCCAGTCATAATTTTTGACAAATAACTTGTTAATATAGTCCTTGAGTGATAATAAAAAAAATGGTTGGTTTAGCTTTCTACCATCTACTATAAACTGGAAAAGGTTTTTTAGTGGGCCACCATTTAACCTACTGAAAAGTAAGCACAAGAATTAAAACATGTTGTAAACATCTTCCTGACCCCTGGAATTCTATTTAAGGTTTAATCTCAGGAAGTGAGTGACAATAGACAGAGGACAAACATAATGATCTAAAGGACAGCATGACTATAAACGTTAGCAACAATAAAAGCAAGCCGGCTGACGTAAATAAACATTCACTTGCATTGAAATGAACCAAATCCCAGTTGAACAAAGGTGTGAACTGGGAAGTCCAGCAGATGGCTGCAAGGACAATTACCAGTCTGCTAAAGAATTATCATTTCCATATTTACATTGACGAAGGATAAAGGAATAAACATTATGTCCATTGTGATTCAGCAACTTAATCCTCTAGTGTTATGCTATGTACAGATAGTAGATTATTTCTGCTGAAAATGATTGCATGTGCAATCATCTTGGGTGAAAATGAAGCATCAATATTATTAGTATTATTAATAGACATATTTATATAGTCCCAACATACTACACAGCACTGCACATTAAATATTGGGGGTTGAAAATGACAACCGGCATAACTGACAAGTAGAAACAATAACAGAGGAGAAGGTTCCCCAATAGAGTTTACAATGAGTGCAGATACCCCATGATGTTGGTAATTTAGCCGCCTTGCCAAATAACTAAATGACCGCATTCTAACATATAAGGTTGTGCTCAAAGCCAAGATGGTGGCAGCAAAGCCAAGCTAAATTGAAAATCTCTAAAGCTGAAACTTTTGCACTGCACCAGTGTTCCTTTTTTATAATCAGCTTTTGAAGGTTGTTTTAAATTGAAGGAATAAGGACAAGTCTACCATCCTCTTGTTTTCTGCCAAGATTAACAAATATTTTTTCACTTGCTAGCTAGAAAGGAAAAGAAATGTAGACACTACATCTAAGAATGGTGATCTGCATTCGCTAACAGAAGCCAAGAGTGTCCCTTCACCATTGCGGAAACTTTTTGAAGACCCCTTATGGTCCACTAAATGAGGTTAATTATAGACACAAAGGTAAGTGATCAGGAGCACAAAATTGGATACTTTGCGGACATGGTCATTTTAATAACCCCCCAACCCACTCACAAAAAACCTTAAAGCAGATCTAAACTACACAGAGCCAGCCATTGGGGATAATGTAACTCCAAATGAGCTACATAATTCACTCAATGAACAGGGTCCATGAAGATGGCAGCACCCATATAGGAAGAGAAGACCGGTTCTGATTAGATTATTACTACAGGGTGACAGCAAAGGGTAATTATGTGCCTAAATTGGCAAATATGCTTTTTCATTATTGCAGAATATGGCAGAAACTCAACACCCATCAACAAGTTTAGTTCCAATTTAACATAATTTAGCCCAAAATTCTACTGTGCTACTTTCTCACTGCTCCAACTTCTGGGTGCTTATCGTGAAACTTTTTTTTATAGAAAGAGCAACTAACCAATAGGTCCAAATATTATACTGCTATTTCACCCCAATGATGGCAGCATTGTACCAATATTGGTTCACTGATCAATATTATAATGTGCTGCAAATTCGTGCAATCCCTTTGTAGCCAAATCTGTACCCAAATCTCAGACCAAACTGGTAATATTTTATTATACCTGCCATATTACACACAGACACAGAATATTTTACAAAAGCTCACACAGCATTTATTTCCCACTTGCTACCACCTACGAAGTTCAATATAGCCAGACATTTGTAGTCTCCCACACATTCTAGGTACAGATTTAATAAAAGACTTAAGGAAGAAATGCATGGGAAAATGTTAGCTTACAGAGACAATATTTATGTGAAATTTTAACATAATTTGAATACTTGGTTGACCCACCTGGGATGCCTACCTACCAAGTTTAAAGCGCTCACATAATTCTTTGGATTGGTATTGTTTATGTATCTCTTGCTGTACTCTACAACTACACACCTTCTGTAATATTCTACTATTAATATAAACCTATCCTTTCTGTAATATTCTACTAGGACACATAATTACCACCACCAAGGATGACATTATCTCTAAATCACTATGCAATATGTTAAAGGTAAGATTGTAATGTTTACTGTTGTAAAAGCCAATGAAATGTTTGTGGTTTTTTGTACATGCTACATTTCATTTCCCATCCATTTTTTAGAAAAAAAAAAATCTCATCTGGTTACTTACTTGTCTTCTCGATTTCGGTCTAATGAGTAGAACTGTTTCCTGAGCCACCTGCACCAGAAAGAAAAAATACAATCATCATCACCATACTGCAGCCATCTCTAACACAAGCACTGTTATGTAAAAACTCAGAACACTGTACATAATGTCCTTTGTGGAAGCCATTTTTTTTTATAGGGCACACAAAAATTTGGATTAGCTGATTGAGGCAGCAAGTGTTGTTTACTTTGCTACAGTATTTGAAAAAATGTAACATGCAATTATAGTTCCGACAAATAACTTGCATATTTGTCTACTTTAGGAGATTAGAAAGAGGGAAATTTTATATATATAGATATATGCAAAGAACATACTTCAGTCAAGCCACCATTATGTGGTCCATGAAGACTTAATGTACCAAAACATAATTGGTTAAACTAATAGAAGTCTTTCTTTCCCACCATTACATTCATCTTTATACTATATTTCTAAAACGACAAATGCGTTCATTTAAAAGTTAGATAAAAAAAGGTCCATTGTATTATAAAGTAGTAATCGGAAGGTAAATACACAACAGACCAAAACTGACAACGGTGATGGAAAGAGGGACAGATGGACTGCATTTTAAGATACAGCGTTCCTGCAAATCAGGGACAATTTGGAAGCAATGGTTCTCTGCACTGAAAGCTCATCAGTTTCAGGGAGCAGAACTAGTACCAGTCTGGCCTTTTTCTACGTTCAAAGTAAAATAGAAAGATTATGACCACACTCTTGAAAAGCTTATTGAAATCACTGGAGCAAAACCAGAAACCACAAGAACCTCTGAAGTGTTTCACAAAGATCATATAGTTCTACAAATACTAAAAAGAATATGTAAATGACAGAAATATGGGGGCTCCCATTTTTAAAAATGATAATTCTCCTACTCTGTCTGGAGTTACGTCCCTTAAGATGAGGATGCAAATCAGAAATATCTGAGGGAAGACAGAAATCGTGATTTGCATACATGTTCCAAGTAAAATGTCTCAAAGCATTAAAGCTGAACTTTAGGCAAACAGTTAATACAACAACAATGCAAGTGCTTTTAGTCATCATAGTATTTCTGTCAACAAAGTTCTATGATTAGCATAGACCTGGCGTGGCAGAAGACCAGATCTTTTTATGCTGCAGTTGACCAACGCTTACAATTCTTGTTTCAGTCATATCCTGCGATTGAGCAGGAAAGGATAAACGGCAAACTATTGAGCTCAACTATATCTGCATGTTCCTCATTAGGACATAAGCACAACTTATTGGTTTATTGTGCTGCTTTACTTCCTTCTTATTCTGAGCTTTAATGTACAGGGGCTAGCAAGCAGTTGATACTGCAATGCAGGTAAATATTAGGATTTATCTGGTTTTGTTGTTTATTGGGCTATTCATTTTGAGCTTGTTCATTTTAGCTTGAGTTCAGTTTTAAGGATGTAATGATGAATACAATACTGTATAAAAATGTGTGTTCATATCTGCCTGGAGCTCAGCTTTAAAGCCAACGGGACAACATCATTTTCAGCAGGAACAGTCAACAATGTAGTCTCTAAACTTTCTAAGTTCCTTTAAATTGCTGCTAAATGAAACATGCAAACTCACCAACAGCAATTTAAAGTCTAACTCCACCAAACTTTTGTTTTGAATAGAAAGGGAAAAGATTATTATCTCTGCTATAATCACTGTATAACCTTCTTTGCCCCTGTTGGGGAGCTTTTCCTCACCATTCTTTAAGATTTAGGTAAAAAGGAAAGCTCTCCAACAGAGACAAAGGACACCACAAGCACATTTTCAGTTATAACTTCTGGTACAGTTATTGCGACCAGGATTTACATGTTCCGGTGAAGTCACCTACCCCCATTTCATTTACAGGTATTACAGGGATTTATATTGTTTAATAGTCCCTAATTACAGTAAATGCTCTTATTTATGACAAGATTTGGTTTATTAAGGAAACTGGTCTACATTTAAAATAAATCTCTCTGTAAAAAGCACTACTTGGGATTAGGTTTTGTTGTAGTAATGTCATCTCTAAATGTTCAGGTAACTCTCAAAGACATTTCACAACAGTTTACCTGGAAAATGTATTATTGTAATAGAGTTCTCTCTTACCTCTCTATTTGCAGTGGGGTGGGAGCCTGAAGAGTGTCCTGAAGCAACCAATTCAACCCTTTAATCCACATGTTCACTTCCTCCTCTGATGTGGCTGAGGACCAACAAAAGCACAGCAATCATGTCATTAGGCTCAGTGTATTATATATAGACAGGCTTAGAAATATTCCCTACAGCTCAAACTTCCATCAATCTCTGAATATTACAAAACATAATTGTTTGTTTATTTTATCCATTTCAATACCTAAGTACCATATTTATGCAAAACTTAAGAGAATGCAAATAATTTCCTTTATTATGGTCAAAAAAAGTTTATATTACTTCGTAATCACATGTCTGTAATATACAGTAAACATTTATCTCGACACTGCCATTCAAAAGTTTATGGTCAGTTAGAATCTTAGTTTTTTTTTAAATGTTCTATTAATGTTCTATTAAAATAACAGAAAATCACTTAATTGAAACAAAATACCATTAAATCGATTAAAAACACTGTTAAGCCATTGTTAATATTGTAAATTACTTTAGTAGCTGGAACTGGCCGTGAATAAATGGAAAATTTGTATAAATATAGAGAAGTCCGTTATCAGCAGCCAATATTCCTGAGTTCCAATAGAATGTTGTGTTCACTAATAATGTATGCCTATCGGTGTAAAAGGTTGATATATTATTAGAAAAACCCTTTTACAATTCTCTTAGAAAACACTTACCGGTACACTAAATTACTAAGCAATAAAAACGGCCTAGTTGGTTTAGATTAGTTGAGTAAATGTTGCAATAGCAAATGTGGGTTTTACTATTGAAATTGGCCAAAAAACGAAGAATGTTTCCCCTGAAACTTGTTAGTCTATGAAAGAAGGCTATTTCATGTGGGAAATTGCCAAGAAACTGAATATCACCTACAATGGTGTGCTAATGACTTCACAAAGCAGCACAAAGTGGCTCTGATTGCAATAAAGAGAATAGAATGGCCCGCAATGCACAACTGTACAAGAGTATAAATAAAAAAAGAAAACGATGCCTCACGGATCCTCAATTGACAATTTTATTAAATAGGACCTGCAAAACACCAGTTTCAACAACTCTGGGAAGCTGGCCTTCTAGGAAGAGTGGCTTTCTAGATAAGAAGTTGCATCAAGATACAATGGAAACATTATTAATATTTTAACAATTAAGTAGTTATCATCATGAACAAAGGGGACACGGGAAATGCTTTTCATGGTCTTGAACAGGCGATAATGGGGACAGGAGATGGAGAAAGCTACAACCATGTTAGTCTGGTCAGCAATAAATCAGGAGGCCGGTCAGAGACATGAAGTATGACCCCTTCTGCCAAAGATTACAGTGTCCTAGGTTTTCAGGGTAACGCTTTCCTAAACGCTCAGATCATAAAGGACATTCTTACACTTTCAGGAAAATCAATTAAGTGTGCTCATTGTTTTTTCCACTCCCCATCAACACACATCTACTGGCTAGAAAAACATACCCGCCTCATTTTATCTCAATGAGCCGCAAAGTATTATTTATTACAATTGGTATGGCATGCTAAAAAATGATTGCATTTTAATGGTGTAAGCCATATTGGAAATTACTTAAATACATGGTTAAAAATATACCTAATAACCTGCAACTAACATTATACAATGTTACACAGGACTGACTGTATATAGCAAAAGAGAAAAATAAATTAGAAAAAGGGGTTCTGCTGTGACCATTCCCAAGCACCATCACTGTACATATTTGTCACAAATGCCTTGTGATTTGTAGGAACTTTTTCATCTCGCTGTTCAAGAGTTTGAACTTTGTGACATAGCAGTGTAATTATGAACCACCCTACACCTACTGCAACTGAAAGGGCTAAGCAGTAGGGTTCTAACCTTATTAAGAACATTACTACATCACTTGAAAAAAATGCTAGACAATACTAAACTCTTTTAGAAGTGGCCTCCATGCCATTACATGTAGTTGTAGGGTATTATTATTATTATTACACAGTATTTATATAGCGCCGACATATTACACAGCGCTTTACAAGTCCATAGTCATGTCACTAGCTGTCCCTTAAAGGGGCTCACAGTCTAATGTCCCTACCATAGTCATAAGTCTAATACAGTCTAAGGTAATTTTCTAGTGGAAGCCAATCAATCTAACTACATGTTTTTGGAATGTGGGAGGAAACTGGAACATGCAAACTCCATGCAGATCGTGCACTGGCAGAGATTCAAACCTGGAACCTAGAGCTGCAATTGGTACTGATGACCACAGTCATTAAGGCCATTAAACTATGGTAGTAGCAAAGCATTACCAGTAGCAATGCCAACTTTTTAGTTAGATAAGAAATCATGAAGCCTGTACTGATTTTTAAAAAAAGTATTACAACATAAAAATGACATAAGAATAATAAAGAACAAGTAAGCAACTGGTGCACAAAACATGTGTTAGTGTATACCCCAAGACACAAAACAAATGCTACAAATCTCTGCAGCAACAGACGTATCCCACCATCAATACAGGAAGTCATGCAATAGGTTTTACACTGTGGTACAGTACATATGCCCACAAGTTGCACAAGTACAACACCTGTAAATGTCATGTAAAGGACTTTGTGTTGTAATATTAACTGGCTGCAGTGTAAGCAGAGGACAAACATCCTAAAACTCAGACTATCCTACAACTAAAACAGACAATCCCATTCTCTATATAGGAAGTCATGCAAGGGTGAACACTTGACATGTCATTTTCATAGCATTCTGGATTTTTTTCTGTTTTTTTTTTTTTTTTTAATAAAAGAGAAAGAAAAAGTGATTCTCTTTCAGACAATCTGTTTAAAACGTTTAAGTTGAAGGCACTGAAGAGAGAGCCAGTTTAGCTCTGAATCACGTGTGTCAACCAGGATGTCTGTATCACAACCTGGACCTTTAAAATTGAACAACAGAAGCTTCTATATCTATAGCCTGAGAGATTTCCTGAATAATAAACATCAAAAGTATATATGAATATTTATAGTAAGGACACTTACCTTGCAGACTTAGAGTTTTAAGTCTAAACTCTGTTCCGTACAGGATAACAAAGCAGTGATCAGTTTCCAAACGCACCGTGGCATCTTCCAGGTATCGATCAAAGTCCCGTGAATTCTTCCCTAGCCGAATCTCTTTTATTTCTCGGATGTCAACTGAGGAGAGAAACACAGTATAAGCACACATACTGCTGGGAACATCTTCTTAGCATGTAGTATTACAAAATCGTAATTTCTTATTTAAAACAACCTTTTCTTGGGTCAGAAACCGCAACCACATACAAACTATTAGGTTTAAACTCATTGGTGCATAATAAGTGAACAAATATTCTACTGTTGTCTGTCCCATAACACTCCTAAGAATTTTCACTGTTGGATGCTTCCACCCTAATTATGGAGAGCAATTGGAGTGTTGGAATACAAAGAAGTGGACTTAGCAGTGAAAATTTTACAAAAAGTTAACATTTTTTATTGGTAGTAATGTTAATCAGACTTCGTTTTTATGCAAGTGCTAAGACTAAGGAAATCGAGCTTAATGATCTCACCAAAGGAGTTGCAAAGACCTAAGAAGACATTAGTTGCCATTTCTTACGAGCAAAAGCATCAGCCAAAACCTGAAAAGTCAACGTTAAATGGAATATTTTCTTTAATGTTACATTTAAGTCATGTGTAACTATGCCTATAGGGTTTTATATCTAGGATATGTTTATTTCCCTAGTGGTTGAATTTGATGAACTTATGTCTTTTTTTCAACCTGACTTACTATGTAACGTTTGGTGAAAAACTTTTACAACACATTATCAATGGTGGGTGTGGTCAAAAGGTATAGTGGATCTTTGGCGTTTCTTAAATCCAAATAATAAGAACTGTTAGGAAGTAGCGTCAGTATAGTAATTAGACTTCTCCCAAATCAGACTTGGATGAAGATTTAAATGTAGAAGTGTCAAAAAAACAAACTGATGTAGTCCTGTGAAAAGCATGATATAGATATAGTAATATCCAAGCTATTACCAACTGATAATATTCCCCTTCTTCAGGGTTTAGGTTTAGAGGACATTAATTGACGTGGAAGTATAAAGTACAACTTCTGGATACAGCCCCAGTCGACGACGGTGGAATAGGGTATTTCATCGTTAAAAATTATTTTCTATAGAGATGTTAGAAGCTCAGAATACAAGAGATGATTATATAAACTGATACCTAAAACGATGGTACATATCTTTGATTCATGTTTTTGCAGATGCAGAAAAAACAAGAATTATAGAACGTTTCAAATATTCTTCAGGATCTATTTTGAATGTATCAAAATAATAGATGAAGGATCAATCTGGGATGCCAGACCACAAAAGTATCAGTGTTAATAGGATCATACATGTGATGGCACAATGTATTTTATTGTGCTCTTTATCTATCTATCAAGTAAAAAACCTGTACTGTTTACACTGGAAATGATGTACACTCTGTTACATCAATAGATCAAGGAGACAAATAGATAGAAATTTGCGCTATCACATTTTCCTGAAAAAGTCAGGTTAGGACTATTTATTGTACATTGCTGCACAAAATGTTGGCGCTATGCAAATCCTGTTTATTAATATTATTAATAATAATAATAATAATAATATTAATAATAGGCTCTGTACCAGGACACATCTCAGCATTTGGCCTTTAGCAACATGGTCAACTTTAAAGTTCAACAAGGAGGCTGGGAAACACCAAGCCTTTAGAGGTAAAGTTGTAATCCACAATTCAGCTGCCTGAATTTTCTTTAAGTACAGCCTATGCATTTCACAAAGTGTGCACAGTTTTAAAAAAAAAAAATCGCCAAGATTTGTAACCTATTCAATTTTAAAAGTATTAAAGTGTCAACAAGTATGTTAAAATTAAATGAATATAGCAACAGTGCTTCTGGTCACTGTATTAAAATCAGTAAAAAAAATGATGATTGGCTTCCAAGGGTTACTGTTCTTTCCCAGGTCTTACTGCACATGACTGCGTAGCTTTCAAGTCGCGGTCTTCCTCCTTTTTTCTACACGTGGCCTATGTTTTATATTCTACCCGCCTATTATACGCCTACATCCACATCTTGTCAGACCACAAGTCGTCATACACATGTTTACCATAGTTTTTTTGAGGCTCATATTAAAGTTTAAAGCACAAACATAACAGACAATCAAAGTATTTTTCCTTAGTGGCCTGACTTCAGTAAAAGGAGACTTGACTGGTTGCAATACTCTTTCCTTCTTTAAATCTAATTACTAAAATCTGATGCAATAATTAACATATATATTAAATTGAAAATTCTGAAAATTTGTACATCTGCATATTTCATAAAAATAAAACCCAGCGGCCTGCCCCAAAAAGTCCCATATATTGCAAAAGCCAGAGATCACATGGGACAGAAGACTATATCAGTAGTACCCACTATTTTCTACATGGAGCTTACACATGGCTAAACTCTCTCCTCTCTCATGTGACAGCATTGGTGCCTTAGGCAACAAAATAAGCTATGGCCCATTTTTTAATATTTTTTTTTACAGTTTGTGCCTAAAAAACAAATAAAATAAAAGCGAGGAAAGAGTATAGGCTTCTGGTGCAGCTATCAAGAAAGCGAACCTGTTGCATTGTTCTGCATAGGCAATGTACAGGTTAACTTTTAGGTATTCCATTTCACTCATTCAGAAATGCTACCAAGGAATTAAATTATAAACAATCCTCAAGGGCCTATCAGCAATATAAGAGATATCCTGGTTAAAGATTTATAATTAAAATAATTATTACTGATGTAAATCATTGGGGTGGCAATGTACCCCAATATTTCTTCAGAAGGTAAATTTATTGAAATGCCTTTTTCAAGTATGGATTACATTCACATTCCTAAATATACGGACAACCACTAGAGGGAGAACTGAGAAATCAAGAAGAAAGAAAGGTGTTTAAATCATGATGAACTATTATATTGTACAATGCAATACTAAACCAGATTCTCATCTCATGTATTACTTCCTCCTATACAACCAGACACATAAATAAGTCATACATATAAAAAAATTACAGGAGACCCCCCTTCCCTAAAATAGTATGTAGTGGTGTCAATGAATGATGTCTTGTGGGTATTATCATAAACTAAAAAATAAATAATGGTATTGACCTGGCTGCAGCCGTAGGTTTGTGGTTGTGATGTGTATAGGAAGTCATTCTTTGAGTAGGAGAGTGGAGATACCAGTGTACTGAAATGGTTTTGGTAAGATTGCTATAGAAGGGTCTTTCATGTAAAAAGTTCCTAACATATTTACAAAGAGAACTTGACCTCTAAATTGCAAATTGTCTGGGTTGGTGCAAAGTCCACCACCTGACTACTTAATACTCCAGGATTCCTCCACCGCCCTCCATTGGCCCAGCGATCTGACAGCAGTTGGTGCTTTGTTGGTGGCTGGGACAAAGGTAGGAGTAGTGGAGGGAAGTGGTTGGTTGTCACTGATGGAGATTATATTAAAAAGCAGGTGGTTGAGTTTCACAGTGGAAAAATGATGCATATAAAAACTCCCATATGCTAAAAGCATACATTTTGGTTATTGCAAATAGTTTATGTTTGCTGTCTTTTTAGCTGATAAATAATGCTCTGTGAAACCTATATCATGAGTGAATTTGTTGACTAAAAACAAAGAAAATTGTTTTTTATTAAGTGTATAAATAAAATGGTCCCAGACCTATTTTGGTTTTGCTTTAAGCAGCATGAGTCAGATTTCTCGCTAAGATGGCACTGCCTGTTTGTACACATCACATTTGCCTACTGACCACAAAAAAAAAAAAAATATGATTGTAAAATCTTAATATTTAACATATACAGTACCCAAGAGTGGGGATCTACCTTTTTATTTGGCTCTTTAAATACACAGATGTTAATAAATTTAAAGATTGCACATAAATCCTACAATTACACTGTGGCACATGGGGGCCAACTTGAAGCTCCGGTCTCTTATACTAAGCCGGATAAAAAAGCAGACATCAAGTTAAAGGAGTAATTCACATGCCTATTGAAAGCTACTACTAGGGCCCAAAAGGTACTTGTCTGAAATAGTCCAAGGAGGAAAGGAGGGGTGCATGCATGCGTCAGTGCCGAGAAGCAAAAATGAGAGGCAACAAACGGTAAGTGTCAAGGAAGGGCAACTGGTCCATATTTTTGTCACTTATCTCTATAGTTATGTCACTACTGGGCTCGGTTCCCACATATGTCACACATTAACACAGAAGAGAAGGAAACCACACTCCAAACATCTGATATTAGGTGGTTAATTAAATCCAGATCCGGTGGTAGAGGGAAACACAAAACTGATATAGCTTATATGTCTAGCACTGAACATGTGAGTTTTTTTTTAACATTGGTGACTTTTTTTTTTATACAAAATTAAAAGATTATAAATACAAAGTAAGAATTTGGACAAAAAAGTAAAAAAAGTTGTTCTAAACTGATTGAATGAGAAAAGCAACTAATGTCAGCTCTCAGATTAGTACTCCGAATATACCTCTCTGTTTGCGAGATTAAATACATTTCAATGCACTGTTCAGTTTACAATTCTGCCCCTTTCTAGCTGGGTTATTTGCACCTCATTTTCTTTCTGATACAACAGGAAGAAAGGGATGCAATTCTTACATGGATGACACCAGAACATGTACACTGTAACATTACCCACTCTAAGTTTTGGGATTCCAGATCACCCCTGCCCATCCATACAAGGACAACAATAAAAACCAGACAAAACAAATAAAAAAAATAATTATGGCAAACAGCATGTGGTACACAAAGCAGTTGCAAAGGATGCTCAACATTAGGAGTGATTAATACATTTAAGGTAGGTTGTTTTAACACATTTTCAAAAAAGTTATTGTTTCTGTGCTGCCTTGACGGATTTGGTTTACAAATATGTTCCAAGTTATAAAACTTGCATCCATGTCTACCTATGCTGACAACTGGTTATTAACCGGTTATTTCCACCAACTTTTTGGGGTTTTGTTGCAGTGGCATTTATTTTAAATGGCAAACCATTTAAAAATGAATGACAATGAGAAGGCAAGTTTTTAGGTATAGAGAAAAGACAGGCATTTTTAGGGCACGGTATGTTTTTTTTTATAAAACAATAAACTTTATTTCAATCAAAAATGTTATAAAACTAGACAAAGATGGCCTATGCTAGTCCTAATGCTAACATATGAGAACTAAGAAAGGCAACAAATAAGCGTATAGTACAGGTAGTTTAGGTCCTGTTCAGATTGCAATAGTTTTGTTTCCCACCCGACGCGTTTCGCCTAATAAGGCTTCCTTAGGGGTTTGTTGGGGAGACTTGATAATATTGCCGAAATCTTTTCTGTGGGGGCCAATTTGTCCTCATACTACTTGTGAGATGATTCGGTTAGGCTGTAGTGCTCAGGAAAAGCAAAGTAAGGGCCCAGTTATTGGGGATAGAAACATCCTTTGGATGGCTCTTTAAAAAGGCGTTTGGCTTGTGGACAATGTAGGGAGCACCAGAGGGAGTGACTCATCTTTCCGATCACACTGCGGACACAGATCGGCAGAGGAGCAGCATTCAATATCTCAAAGCTTCCATATATTAACGCTACGACCTATATATTTAGTAAAAATTTACATATCAAGGAATCATCACCCAAACGACTTTTTAAAGAGCAATCCAAAGGATGTTTTATCCCCAACAATAGGGCCCTTACATTGTAATTCCCAGGCTGGGCACACAGGAAACTATCCCTTCTTAAAGTTCTTGGGTTACCACCTTTGTCCAATATTTAGGCCACTACCACACCAAACCTATTCTGAAAGTTGTGTGGCCATATTGCAAGTTTATGTGCAAAATATGCATGAGGTAATGCACCAGCAGATCTAAATATTCGTGCTTGGTCATCTTTCCTCCAAGAGATTGGGAGCTGCAGTGGGACAGGATGCTAGCTTGCAAAGTAACCACACACACAGCACCTGCATTATGTAGCTCAGCTTCCTCCCTGCTCTTTCTTCCTGTGTCAAGATGGTACTGCAGCATGTCATCAGCTGCTCCATTACTTTGGGGATTATATATGTTACCAACACGATTTAACATTTCTTAACTTCAGCTTTAACAAAAGATTAGTAACTAGATTGTAAGCTCTTCGGGGCAGGGTCCTCTCCTCCTGTGTCACTGTTTGTATTAGTCTGTCTTTTGCAACCCCTATTTAATGTACAGCCCTGCGTAATATGTTGGCGAAATATAAATCCTGTTTAATAATAACTACAAAAAAGGTTTATTGAAAGTGGAACCCTAGGAAAATATTAAGGAAAAATAATCCAATATGTCATAAATCAGCTTTAACCTGCAATTGGCCACACCTAGTATCCACATCTTCACTTCAGGCTCCTGTAATCCATTTGATCCATTACACAGGTGGGGAGATGAATACACTGAGATAACCTGGTTCGTTTTTTTTTTTCATATGGGTATACATGCTGACAGAAGCAATGAAGACTGAAATCTCCACATTTTGCTGCTGTTCCACAAAAATCCAGTAATGAGCTTAGTGGATCCTGGATCGGCCTGCAATCCTTACAGTATTTGTAAAGCCAAAACTTTTTCGCAAATATTTTGAGATTTCCAATTGCTTACTGTCCCAGAGGCCCATCAGGATGTGAAAGAAAAGCTTTGGATATCCTATTTCAGATATTTGTGATCAGAAATGCTTCCCCATTAAAAAGGGTAATGCACTTCCGGGTCCAGTGAAAACTTAAAAATATGATTTCCCAACCTTTCTGTATCAGAGACAATGCTAAACAGGACCTGAATTAAACAGGCAGGCACATAGACAGCAATTAAAACCAGAAAGGGATTATTATTATTACACAGTATTAATATAGCACCATCATATTACGCAGCACTGTACAAAGTCCATAGTCATGTCACTAGCTGTCCCTCAAAGGGGCTTACAATCTAATGTCCCTACCATGGTCATATGTCATTAGCACAGTCTAAAGTCCAATTTTAGGGGAAAGCCAATTAACATAACTGCATGTTTTTGTAATGTGAGTGGAAACTGGAGTACCCAGAGGAAACCCACACAAACACGAGAACCTGCAAACTCCATGCAGATAGAGTGATGGCCAGGGTTCGAACCTGGGACCTAGCACTGCAAAGGTCAGAGTGCTAACCACTGAGCCACCGTGCTACTGGTTCTTCTCATTTATTTTACCATGCAAAGTGTTGGGGCTATGCAGAGTGCAGGAGCAAGCTATGATTTCTGGAAGGGGAATTCTATAGCACTGTCTTGCCAGAATACTATTAGTCCATTGGAAGATAAAATATTGTACACGTATGCATTGTAATTGAACATATAATGCTGGGCTAGATTTAAGGTGTTCAAAATGCAGCAGAATTTTATACAGCTTCAGCAGTCTGCATGTCTTCATCTGATAATTTTTACTTTGAAGGTAAAATGTATCTTGATATAATTTGCATGAGACTAGTTTGTAACACAATGTATGTTTAAGTATCTTTGTTAAGCACTTTAGAATAGCATAATGCAAAGCCATGGCAGCCTAACACAGTAAATACAAATATTTTGAGAAAGATATTATTACACAGAATTACATAGAATTTATATAGCACCAACATATTATGCAGCGTCATGTCACTAGCTGTCCCTTAAAATTGCTCACAATCTAATGTCCCTACCATAGTCTAAGGTCAATTTTGGGGCAAGCCAATTAACCTGCATGTTTTTGGGATGTGGGAGAAAACCCATGCAAACACTAGGACAACCTGCAAACTCCATGCAGATAATGTCCTGCCTGAGATATTCTACCATAGACTGGCACGTGCAAAACCCAAATGTCATGTTTAGCACTAGAAAAACAGGAAAAAATGCTCTGCATTTAGCGTCTCAAACGAATCAGGAAGAACATACATGGATGTCTTACTGAAGGGCAGAGCAGCTGCCTAACAAAACAAAAACTAGGCCGCACAAACTTTCACGTAAAATATCACTGACATTTCACAGGACTACCACCCCTACCAAATATTCTTTTTGTAGACATTTAAACACTGAAATCCTGAAAACTCGGATTTAGGCTACTCATCTACCCGAGGCAGGGATTGCAAGACTTGCTGAACATCTTTTGAACAGACATTCTTTCTCACGACACCATCCTTTTAGAAAAAAGTATTTGCTTTGCCAAAAATAATGGAGTTTTAAAATACATACATGCGAAATTACCAGACATCATCAAATGAATGCTTTTAAGGCTAGGAAATGTGCTTTGGTTTTGTATCAAAACATGATACAAAAAAAAAAAAATTGCAAAAGGACTATTCGACAAACAAATTCAGCTTTACAAATAAAGTATTTTTGTTGATGTAAGAAAATATTTATTATAAAAGATATTTCAAGTACTGTTAAACTGTAAAACATTTTTTTTACACTTTTTTGCTGTTAGTGTAATGAAAATGTCCTATTATTTGACAGAAACTTAGAAGAAATTTTCCAAAATGGGAATATTTCTCCTCACTTTTTTGGGACAACAGTCTTGATTTTTCCTCAATTCCATGTAACAATTGCCTCCTATACCAATAGATGGGTGGGAGCTCTCAAATGGGGACATCAATTTTAAAAAAGGTCCTATTATTGGCCCCATTATGGTTGATAACTAACAGCTGTTTTTTTAACATACTATATTGTATATATCAGTGTTTCTCAACCAGAGTTCCATGAAATCCAAGAGTTCCCCCAGAGGCTACTAAGCGTTTGGCAGTTTGTGCCTCAAGTTCTTTTTGTCCATCTGTAAAGGTGACATTCTTACCACTGACCACTACGCCAATACAATGTGAGCTGCGGATGTCTTAAATATATTATGGGCTTTCTGAAAACCTGAAAGTTATTTTAGGGGTCCTTCAAATTCTAAAAACATTGAGAAAAATTATTTTAGACTAATGAGGCCGTTATCCTTCCATGCCAAATGCAGACTTATCACAATTGGTGGGAGAGACCAACAGGGTGCTGTACAAAGCTTTCTGATACAGGAGCTGCATTAATTGTTACAACTAAGAACTGAAAAGTGTTTAGTACTGAATATTCTCTGTATCAAAAAACCTTAAATGGTCATTTTGTATATGTGACAATATCACAAGTGTTAAAGAAAATTAGGCAGGAGGGGGAAGGGAAGGAGAGAGGAGACTTTTATGGCACTGAATATCACAAGTGCTCAGATTGTGATGTGTATTAGGAGGGTTGTATGAAAAAAAAAAATCCACATCACGCCACATTAGGTCCTGATTGAGCTTTGCCAAAACAAACCTTAAAGCAGAAGTTCCCTAATGCAAAAGGGGCAAGCAATGCCCCTTCTGCAATAATACCCCTACCTACCTGATGAAAATTTTTAAAATACATTTACCTGTTCCTGTTTCTTCATGGCTGCCGCAGTCTCCTTTCTTCTTCACTCTGCATGCAGCAGTTCCTTCAGCTGCGGGGAAAGCTGGGGTGCATCAGATCAGCACTTTTGGACAGAAGAGGACAGTAATCAGGCAGGGAAGTATGTTATCTTGCAGAAGGAAAGGACATCGCTTGACCCTTTCTGCAATAAAGCCCTGCCTGATCAGGAACTTTGAAAGCATAAATTTAGATCCACTCTAATGCCAAGTGGCAAAAGTTACCACTGCATAACAATTATATCTTTCCTACTACACCTAAAGTTTAATCAGTTGTAAATGGTAGACATGTTGTATACATCAGAATGATCTTGTATTGCTTCAATGCATGCGTCTACTAGGTAACATTGCACGCTGTACATTGAAGCTGAAATGAAATGAAGCCGGATGAAATTCAGCTGGATGAATCACAGTCACACGTACAGATCAGAAAGGTCTTGGCTCATATTGTAAAGTCCAAAGAATTTCCAGTTACTGATCAGCAGGGTAAAATACCATCTCCTAAAAAAGTTGTATAAAAAAATACTTTGGAAGTTTGTCAGGCGGTCCTCAGCTACGGTATGCAGTCTTTAAATAGTCACAGACACAATCCAGATACAGAAATTGCTTATTTTATAATGATGTAGCAAAGGATATCAAAGGAGAATTGAAATGATTCTGTAATGTGAATAGTAGGTATTACAGTAGGTATAAAGGTATTACAAAAGCAACTATAGTAGTCAACTATCTTACAGAAAATGTAGTTGATATGAAAATTGGAACACAGTAGTGTATGCAGCTTAGTTTACAGGAAAATTAAAAATTCCCTATAAAGCGTAAGCTTGGCATTTCCACTTCAATGTCTCAGGTCTATCTAATGGTTCACTAATGTGACAAAGTCACAAACATCTTTGAGTAGACATTTGAACAATGATGCTTTGCATGTATCTCCTGATACACATTGTTTCGAGATTTTTTTTTTCTGACTGCAACATCTACTTTTTCTTACAGGTAATCAGAATGATTTTAAAATGTATGGAAGGGGTTAACTTTAAAAGAATAGTGTGAGAATAGTTTGATAAATGTACATGCTCATACAGGGTAAACTAAAAAAACTAAGCACAAAACTTGAATTAGCCATCATTTCTTTGGTGGGCTTGAGAATGCCTGCCTTTCCCAAGGACCTGCAGAGTGACAATTTGCCTACAGTTTCAGTGGTCTGCATCTCTCTATTTACTGACCATTTAAAAGGATTTTTACTGTGCACTGCAGTAATGTGTGTTCTGTGGATGGGATCACAAAACAAATAAAACCAGCTAAGAACCAGAACTTGGCCGTTTTTTTGATCTGGACATCAAAGCTACATAACAAATTTGGATTGCTTTCGATGTATTCTTGCAACCACCCTTATTGTAACCAAACATTACCAAGGCTGACTTGTTAATAGAAGAAAATATAAACGGGTCTACTAGGAGACAAAGTATAGACATACACATACATCAAGTATAGACATACAAGTACATCCCAACAATAACCCCTCTACCAATCTGACCTTTTAACCTAGCTTTAGCCCCAACACTAACACAACCCTTAACCTTTACCCTAACCTAGAACTTAAAATGAGAACGAGTAAGGATCTGAACGACTTTGACAAGGGTGATTGATAGGTTACTAGATCACAGCTTTTCCAAAACACCAGTTTGTTCCTGGCATGCTTCAGTTTGTGCCTATGAAGAAAACTGGTAGAAAGGACAACTGGTATACCAACACCAAGCTGTAGCAAAAAGTGTTTAAAAGCTCAACGTTGGTCATAAAAGATGTGAGTAGCCTAAGCACATCGTAGCTTGCAGTGTTTGGGGCTATATAGCCACAAACTAGTCACAGCACCCATGCCAACTCCAAATGTGTCTGAAAGTGGAGTGATGAAAGAAGGTTGCCTGGTCTAAGGAATAGTTTTCTCTCATCATGTGGATGTCCAGAAAAGTGTCAGTTTCCTGGAAAAGACATAGTAGCAGGATAACACTATGGGAAGAGAGCATTGTACAACTCCAGGCAAAACTTTTTCTTAGGTTTTGGATAGAGACAATCATCTGGAGAGAAAGTTTTGGGGAAATCCAAAAGCAAAAAATAAACAGGCATAGATTTCTTATCTACCTGAAGATATCACAGCACACCTTCAGAAGTCTTGAAGAGTCCACATCTGATTGGGTGGCACACACGTACAATGCTCCATAATGATACAAAGCAGTGATGTGCTGATAAAAAAAAAAAAATTCTGTAGACACAAGGATTGTTTTTCCAGCAGTCACTTGAAGAAAAAAGGTTTAAAAAAAAAAAAAAAAGACTCCACTAGAAAGTTGTGAATAATACTGACTGACTTATGCAAAAATTAGGATATGCTCACAAGGAGATTATCGGACAAGAATCATCTGACATGTGTACGTAGCCTTGGACATAACATGTAGTCCAAGTTTAAATGACATTTACTTTGCAGGGATCCTGCAGTGACAGAATACTGAGGTCTTCATTGCTGATCTCTTGTTTAAAAAAGAAAAAAAAAGTCAACAGAGTTTTAAGATCACTCCAATGTTCTATTCAGTTTACTTGTTCCAGGTTAATGACTCAAAGAAGCCAGAAAGCCAGGTAATGTGAGTTTTTTAAAGCAGGTCAGGAATTTATATATTTTTCAGAGTATAGGTTTCCTTTCAAGTCAAAATCTATGGGTGGCTAAACCAAAGAAGTAGCTGTGATCTACCAGGAACACTGATAGCTTCACTTCCTCCTTTTATTAATAGATTTAAATCAATTACATTTACACTCGAAAAAAATCAATCTTTATTTCATTATCTATGCTTATTCAATACACATAAAAACAGAAGAGCACACTTATATGGTAAAGAGAGAAACTCTAGCATGTGCAGGACGGACATGAGGCAGCTACTGATATCCTCTAAACGTCATCTGGGCCTCATGGGGCTGCTATATTATCTGCTCATATCCTGCCTCGGACTTGTCCAGAGAGCCAGTTAGATCAATCTGATAAATTTTCCAGCCAGACAGACCCCAGGGAGATGACGAGCAGAGCTGCAATGCAGTGTGAGGGTCAGCCTCCTATGTGTCGGTGTATGATGGATTTCAACGTACAGGCCTGAACAGCTCTAACTTCCGGCATTAGAGATGCAGAAGAGATGGATATTTAAAGGACACCTGTCTGTACCCAAACCACGACAGGTTCCCAGCACTATGTTTTATGCTCTAAATGGTGCCTATACTTCTGGAAGTATTTTTCTATAGAGTGCATGCTCTAAAGCAGTGGTCAACCTTTCCGACCTCACAGACCACTAAATTCATCGAACTCGGACTGCACATGCGGGGGGAGCAGTGTGTCACTTAAAGCGGAAGAAACTTCCCCCAGAGTGACATCATGATGCCAGAACCCACCCCTTCTCCCATCGCAGGCTCAGACCTAACTGCTAAATCCCGGAGGGGGACAGTAGCGCAGGGCTGTGGACACAACAAAAGTTGGATGTTTAGCAAGGAGTGATGGGTGAGCGGGCGGGTTCTGGCATCATGATGTCACTTTGGGGACAGAGCTGCGGACCACCGGTGGGTGACCGCTGCCCCAAAGGCCACTCTGGGATAACCAATGTCTTGGTGGGGCTACAAACATTCCTGCTGGTCAATAAGTCCATCGACTATCTTGATTGATCAACAGACAATTTAGGGAGTCAGATGCAACGGGACAAAGAAGCAGACACTACCAGGACGTAAATAACCCATGGGGACAAACAAGGCTTTTTTTTTCTTACATTTTATCCCATAAAATGGAAAAAGGGTTTCATTTTCAATACATGGTTCTGTATTCCTATTTTATCCAGAAGCAAGTTTCTACTCAGAATGCAACTCTGCTTGAATTGCACCCCCATTTAAAGCAAATTCCTTTAGGTTTTCAGGAGTCAGAAGGGACACTTTATCAGAATGCAAGCATTAAAGTAGACTTAAAATTGCGAAATTCCAGTATGTAAATCTAAACAAGATTCTAGCTGGTTTAATGAAGCTTCAAGTAGGCCTAAGGATTAGTAATATCTGCTAAGCAACTTGTTTAAAGTAACATAAATTTCATTACATTATAGCTAAAGGTAAAACTTTTACCATGAATGAAACTGGGGGTAAATCCAAAGTTTGCATGGCCCCCAAAATAGGAATGGAAGGGAAGTCTTCCAATGAGACATTTGTTCCTGTGACTGCTGTCCAAGAAGGGATTTCCCTCACATTGGAAAGATTATTTCCTGCTCACTAATGTCAAGAAAAAAGAAAAGTTGATAGGATGTATTTAAATTTCCCAAACTGTAGGTAAATGATACTATAAAGTGTTTCATCAAACCTGTTTCAATCAAGCTTAAAGTGTCCCAAATGGTTTGTAAAACTTGTGAAACATCTAAGGTAGCCTATGTGTACTGTGACTTAAGACCCCCGAAAAAGAATACATATTTCTTTAAAGAAAAATGTTGGATCAAAATGTTGATCATGTGGAACCGTCAAAAAAGATAAGCTGTGCATGCTTTGATTTCCAGGATCCCAAAAATCCTGGCTTTCCCTTGTAGGGCCCAGCCCAGACAATCAGATTAGCAGAGAATGTCGGGGTTTAGTTCTGATTTGAAGCAAACCTTCCATTATGCAAATTGCCATTTCTGACTTGGTTCTAAAATATACAACTTACCTGGCTGATGTTGTGATCCTGTGTCTTAAATACCTACTGGATCAGTGGTCCCCAACCTTTTCAGACCTACGGACCACTAAACTTAGGGGCTCCAGACCGTGCATGCACGGGGAGCCGTGTGTCACTCAAAGGGGAAGAAACTTCCCCCGTAGTGAGGTCATGATGCCAGAACCCGCCCGCTCTCCCATCACAGGCTCGGACCAGTCCAGAGACACAACCCGTCCACCCTGAGCATGCGATCTGTACTGGGGACATGGTCCAGGGCTATGGCTGATGTCCCACTGGCCAGAGCTGCGGATCACCAAAATGTTCAAGCGGACCGCTTTTTTGGATTACTGACCCAGAATGAGCTTGCAGCTCTAGTATTCATCATAAGTGCCTTATGCTCCATGCTAATCTCAGGTGTGTGACAAACTACTGAAACCAAAAGATCAGCTTTACATGCAGGTAATAAACATTCTTTAAAATGGGTTTAACAATGGCAGCTTACATAATCTCTTTGTGTTATGTCCGTTTTAAAAAATGTCCTAATAGGTCCCAAAAGCCTAAACCTTGAACAATCGTTAACCACTAAACTCTGCGTTCAGGAATGGCTAATAGGATAGAAGGCTCTATAACTAAAACTTTCCCTTGAGAAACAATTATACTTCAGCCTCTTGTTAATTAAAAAAAAATGTGCCAACTTTAGCAGCAATTTCAGTTTATTTAATTTTTTTTCCATAGGGATCTGTGCACATGGGCTTTAGCTTACATAATGACAAAATGTACAGCAACCTCTTGTAAAACAATTTTTAAAACTTTCAGCAAGTTTGGGGCAGCTGGAATGAAACCCTTATTGAAAAAGACCGTCACCTGTTTATTAATTTCAACGACAAAATTCTCATTAGATTATACGTTCATGTAATGTATTTTATACACATTCATGACCTCTAAAGCTTCCTTTGTGTAGACATCCTGTAGTTCTGAGACCGCTGTTGGGTGCTTCCATCTTAGATGTGCAATCAGTAACTCTAGCATTCTCACAACACACTAAATTTGCATTCTTTACTAAATCCCTACTTTTTTTTCTGGTAGCTATAAAAAAGGATATATAGGGAGGTAAAAACCAAATCCTCCTTAAATTTGTCTCTCACATGCACCCCCTTCCAGACACTGCCTCAGTTACTAAAACCCTGTGAGCTGTAGCATTGACAATCCACAAAGCAATGGGCAAAACTATGTGTGGGGTAGGTATTCATGGACAAGCTAGATGTTTATTAATCATCAGTGACAATACTGATAGCCATGCCCCTTCAACATTTTTACATCATCATTGGAACCTGCATTAGGTGGGATTTATTAGCAGTCTTATTGGGTATTTTTGGTACTTGAGGACAAAGAGAAAGCTGTAGGTGCAGATGAACATATTCGGCTTTAAAAAGTCACCATATCCAAGGACTAAATAGCTGCAATCTAACAACTTTTTGGATGTAGACACACTTAAATTCACACTCCTTTCTGCAAAGTCCAGTTTACTACCCCTAGGGATATGCAAGTAAGGGCAACCTTACTAGACATTTTTAATATGCAAGAACCCTTGAAATAACATTCAGGTCTTCTGGAACTGCTTTAAAAAATATATCAACAGTTCACAGTACCTTAATGTGGTGGTCAGTGGGAAGAATGTCACCCTTACAGATAGCCAAAAAGATTGGTGTGAGAGCCACAGATTGTTTTCTTGCATAAGGAAGCTTTTAGAATCTCTGGAAGAACCCATACTTGAGAAACACTGCCTGCGGGTCTCTACATAAGCCTCCACTTATCAAACAGTTACAAGATGATGAAGGGATAATTTATTGAATACTATGCACTATTCGGCTGTAAAATTTCTTTACAGAGGGTTCATAAATGAGATGATGGGAATCAGCACTCTCGGAGAAGGACTGTATCACTTACTGTGCCATCTGCAGGTAAAAGAATCTGCAGGAAAATAATCAATACGCAACAGACTGCATATCCCATAGGGACACATCCAAGGGCACAAGATACAAGCCACAATAGGACTTGACATATATACAACGCCATTCACCATAGGCACTGACCACTCAAAATGCATTTGCGTATTCAAGATGAGCAAAGCCCTGTTTGATCCAGAACACATTAGTCCACAAATGCATCCATGCCAAATAACTTTAATGTGATTCCCCCAAGTGACATTTCGTCAGCAATGCTCTGCAGGGATCTGGCAGTGAAGGGGTCGGTGACGAAAACAGACAGAGGGGTCATTGGAGGGGTGGCAGGGAGCACAAAGACTCCCTGTTGCTAAAAGGGGACATAGAAGCCTGTGTACAACTTATAAGTAGGGTGGCAGGCAGCACAGAGGTATGTGTATGATTACAGGTTTAGTATACATGTGATGGGAAACTTCTGGATAACACAGGCCTGATTATTTCTGAACTAAAATACCACATATTTTATTAATTCTGGAATCTGTGACCACAACAAGAAAAAAAAAAAAAAAGAACAAAAAAGTTATACAATGCCTTTTTTGAAGTAAAGTGAACTTTCCTCTTCACACAGCTTGCTAGATGGGGGGGATATTTGTTTTAAAATATAGACTTTTTCAGTACAGGAAACCTTTACGAAGTGTGGAGGCTGCCACTGCAATGACTCACCGACCCACAACAAATGTGCAGATCAGGATTTCTTTCTGACTTTCCCTGCTTTGAACAAGATGGCAGCCTTCATCAGCTTGAAAAAGTATATTACTCATTTCTATTCACAAAACACTTGGTAATCAGCTAACCAACAAAAAGGATCAAACTGCATTTCTCATTCAATTATTAATCAATGGAAATGTTGGTTTTGTCCGACGTGCATGTTTTATTTTTTTGTTTTGTTTTTTTAATACACAATAAATTACAAATAGATAGTACACTGGATACTTGTTTTGAATCAGAAAACTTCATTTTTTACTTTGATAATGTCAATCACGAATACCAATACCGGACAATTGCACAGCGTTTGCCTGGACTTAGAATTAAAGATGTAAAAGCTGAACAAGCTCCTGAAACGTATCTTCCGTGGGTCAAATGGTATATTATATATATACACAGACACACACAACATATTCCAAAATTTGACTGGTTGGCCAATTAGGAAAGTTAGTACCCCGTCATCTTTCAAAAAGAATAAGAGTAGTGTGTTCAGCTGCACACACACTGCCAACTTATCTCTTTAGGCATACATAAACCGAGTGTAACAAACACAGAAATGTGTCTATATCCTAAACACCCAGAACCACACAAGTTTGTTGGCTAAACAGAACTATGTTGTTAAATAGCAGTCACTGGCATAATACACCATTCATTCATCAATGTTTGTGCCAGGATTATGTTAGTGTACTTCATATGACTACACATACACACAACTCAATAAGGCAGTCTATCAAACTGGGGAACAGAACAGTAAAAGTTTTCCTAGTAGCTACACTGGCTAAAACAAGGACAAATATATGTATATATATTATGTCTACCTTAAAATAAATGTCAAAATAGTTATTTTATGTAGGTGGTATACAAACAAATCTAAATAATTATAAATTGCCTTATAGTGGGTCCTAAAAGAGAAGCTGAGCTGAAAAAGAGATTTTGTCTGAAATTCCGTCAGAAAAATAGCAGCGTACTTTGTGATATCTAAAGGTGCCTAGGCACTCTTGTGCCAACAGCTTCCACACTGGGTACTGTGCAGAACAAAGCAAGTCAGTACAGGAGAAAGGTCTGCCCCTCTTTCAATAGATTTATTTTTGATTTTTGGTTTGGATGTTGTGGATTTGTCAACATATTTAAAACCAATATAACATCAGCCATTGCTGTTCTCTTTCTGGAAAAATCACTTCTTGGCCATCTCTTGCCCAAAATACATTATGGTTCACCTGGACCAAACAAAGTTGGGATAAATTCTTAATCAACATACATGTTCCAGGTCAGTGGCTTTTAAAGCGGATCAAAACTTTTTAAAAAAATTTAAAGCAGGAAAGTCCTTTATTGCAGAAGCCAATGTCCTTTTTGCATTAAAATTAACTTACCTTCCTGATCACAATCTTTTAATACACTTACTCAATTCTAGCACAGGCACTGCCGTGCTTCAGCCAGTCCTTTTCAAGGTTCCAGATCCTCATGCACCTTGACTGACTGGCTGGAATGATGCATCTCCTCTACATTGGAGTTCATTCATACTCAGCATCTTACGCTGAGCTGCGCATGCACATTGACAGACAGTCGGGTAAGTTTGTTTTATCACCGAAGGGACATGTGGCCTGTCTCTCCCTATACATTTTTCTCTTTGCTTAGTTTAGTTTGGCTTTAGGTACCAAAACAACACAATCAGCATTACAAGTAAGCAACTAGTATTTTCAGTGGGTCAGCAATGGTAGCCGACATTGACATAGGCAGCTCATAGACACAGCCCCGTCCTATTTATGCCCCCTTTTCCCTCCTATTACTATGCTGTATGTTTTGTTATAATAAAATTTTAGGGTACCTAAGAAAAATATTTCCACGAGTTGATCTTTAATTGACCTTGCCATTTTCTGGCTCTCTCAGATCAGCCAATCTTTTTAGGAAGTGGTACCCAAAGCAGAATGTTTAGAAGATGGTTTTAATAATACTTCGTCTGCGGTGAAGACAGATGAAACAATTAATTGATTTGTGAGACACCTTCCCCAGGAATTTTAGGCCATGTCATAATAGAAGAAGCCAACATACTATGCGATACCTGAGAAATGGTATTACACCTGGCTTTTAAATCAGCTTTTAAACTTTGCAGAAACCAACAAAAGTCAATAGTCAGAGAGATCTACTGGGGCCCAAATATTTAAAGTTAACATGGGGGCATTTGGCTTTATATACAATGAGTTCTCTCATTTAGTGCAGTGTGAATATTATATCAAAGAAGAACCCATAAGGGCAGATATGCCACACTTCAGGACCATCATCCTGGTCTTGGTATAATATTATATCTGTCCTGAGAGTGATGTGTAGGCTGTTGAATAATGGCGTGTGGATTCCATTCTTCAATGTCAGTGACTGCACAAAAGCAAAAAATTTTTTTAGAAATTTTTTTAAAATATTCTTGTTTCACGTCAGAAATAATTATATATATATATATATATATATATATATATATATATATATATATATATATATATATCGTAATATGTTGGCGCTATAAAAATTCTGTATATTATTATTAATTTTAATATTTGCCACCAAAGGGGGGCAAAAACACACCCCCTAGCTGCAACACACACTTTCATCATGAGATATTATTTGCAGAAACTATATCTTGCCACCAGGCTGAAAGTTGACCAGTAGAAAGACTAAATGCAGGACAGCATGAATTACCCATCTGATAATGGAGCCCTGCCATTTCAAGCATACATACTGTTGGGGGCACAGAGCCCAGATTTAGGACAAAATAGAAAAGAAAATGTCAAGCTTGTATGTGTTGAACCTAGAATTTGTTTAGGACGGGTGGAAAGAAAATTGTAGGTGGGTGGAAGCCCCTGTATTGTGACCCAACTCATCAGTATCTACCCAAAAACAGTTGAAAAGTGCCAGGTGGTGCGCCCGGCTAAAAGGGGCTGGGGAGAACACTGTTCAGTAAGTAAATACATTTAGGCATATCATGACTAAAACAAGCATAATGTGCAATAGTCCAAATAATTGGGCTACCTAAAGAACCTAAAAACGAATGCTCACACAGTAATGCATTTTTTGTATTGTGGTGTGCAAATGTACACAACAAAACAGAAAGTCTTAAACTCGCCTTTCCATGCTGTGCAACTAACCATCACTCTAAATTCTCTTTGTCAGTCCCACATTTGGTGTAAGCATGGAAACATTGAATTTATTTGCTATAGAGTTGTTTATTATGCATCCTAAAGTCAGACACCTTTCCATAAGCATGAATGCACTTTTTCCATTTACGCAGAGACCAAGAGATGAACTGGTTAGGGGAGTTTACAGTTCTGCTGAGCAGCAACATGTGGATTCTGTCTGGAATGGACAGAAACGTTGATTGGCGAGTATTCTGGTGCTAGGACAGGAAAAGCAACATACTATTAAAGGATAACTATATACAACAACAAGTACAGGTAGCCTTTAGGAATACATTTTATCCCAGACAGCAATTCAAACAATACAGAGGTTCTAACACTGTCCACTAAATACATTATGGTGTTCAGTGCTCAACCCAGAAATATTTTCAAGCTGGGTGGGAAGAAATTTTAGGTGGTTGGCAGCCCCTATATTGTGACCCAACTAATCAGTAACCACCTAAAAACAACCGCGTAGTGCACCCGGCTAAAAGGGGCTGGGGTGAACACTGGTGTTACACCAAAACATAGGGAAAAAAAACACCACAATCTTTTGCAAGGTCCCTTTGGACTTCTGTTCAAAATCAAAGCTGAACACAACTAAAGTAACCAAGGGGCACATTGACATATATTTCAAGAGTTCTCTGCAAATGGAACGTGCCATCTGCTGTAACCAGTTATAGAAAATTAAATTAAAGGCCCATCTAAAGGATGATAAAAACATGAAAAAAAAGAAATGATTTACTAATAAAATTAAATATACTTTTTGAATTCAGCAACCCTATTTGTGAAAAGCCTCAAAGAGGATAAGTTAATGTTTAAATTGCACATGACTACCAAATTGTAACATTTCCTAGTGAAGGTTAGAAAAAAAAAAAAAAAACAATGATTCGCCCCAGTTTTCTACAGTAACACACCAGTGTTCAGGAAGAGGTATCTCAAATATATCCTTTCTTCAAAGGATCAAAGCAAAAAAAGTAAAGCTGCTTTAAACTAAAAAGTTTCTTGAGTTTTTTTGTAAATTGCAAAAATTATACTTTATTATTAGATTCAGCATTCTTTTATGCAATGTGTAAAGTACAGGTTAACCTAAACATAAAACTTGCAAATGTACTCCTAAAAGCTATGTTTGAACTTTTGTTTCAAGATTGTAAGCTCTCTGGGCAGGGTCTTCTCCTCCTTTTGTATCACTGTCTGTATCTGTCATTTGAAAACCATATTTAATGTACAGTGCTGTGTAATATGTTGGTGCTATATAAATCCTGTAAAATAGTTTTATTAATAATAATAATTGAAGCTGTCGGTAATGATAATGAAAGCTGATGATTTCAAAAAAATTGAAAATACACGACGATTCTACCATGATGTTTATGCAGTTTGTGTTATAGGTGACAATATTCTATTCCCGTTTCCCAATGTTTCTCCTTCATTGTCACTTAGGCTTCCAATGGAGACTATGAGTGACCATTTCAACACAATATGCCAAACCTTGTCAGTATCAGGAAACTCTCAATGATAAATACCTAGTAACATTTAATGGTTTGCATGTAGAAAAGAATTGACCGGTGCTGGTTTGATTCTGCAGAATATCAAGAGCACTGACATATATCAAATCTTATAAAAACAAAATATGGAAAATTATAATTTTCTTTATAATAATATATTTTTTACTGGTGTCTAAACCTGTGCCATTAGTCAGTAAATCCCAGTGTCAGCTAATGCATAAAAGTTTTTGAACAAATATTAGAACAAACCTGAAGTTCAACCCATTGTTACTACCAACATATTAATTAGTATTATACTACTGTCCACTTTGTTTTTGATCATATATGGCTTCTTTTTAGCGTAAGACAAAGCAAATGCTCAGAAGAGGGTTAGTTGTACACATAGGCTTCACAAAATCTCCAAAAAGAAAAAAAAAAGACAATGGGGATTAAAATGTGATACTGGACCCCAGGAAAGTCTATTCAGTCTGGTTATTATTAGAGTAGTACTTGGTTGGTTGTTATTAGCAATGGCTAATACTTTATAAAGAAACCCCCAGGGGTTGAATTATGAAAATAAAATGTTCACAAAATATTTACGAGTGTTGAATTTAACTCTTCTGCAACCGAAATAAATCCTTGTCGTGAATGTCTGCTTTTTAAATACATTCTATAGTATTGGTGTTATATATGCTTGTGTTTTAACAAAAGACACAACAGTTAAGACACATTCTAGAGGTTATCCGATTGATTTTTAATTAAAATTATATCCAAACTGGTAAAAGAAGAAAAAAATCTAAAAATGAGTATTTTCAGATCTGGCCCAGCCTATGTTCAGGATGCTTATAGGGGGCCTGCAGGACAATATCCGATCGGCCAGGGTCAAAAGGGTTAACAGAGGGGTGGAAATAAGACAAGAATATCCAGGATACACCTGGAAGCTACAAATAGACAGGGAAATATACAACTATTCCCAGAAACACTACAGCCACCATGCGTACACATCCACTACGCTAAAACCCAACATTGACGCAATACAGGGGGCAAGTTTGTACTGTAATAGATGTCTATAAAAAAGACCAATGCATAAAAACATGTGAGTGTGTACGTATGCCTGCATTTACCAACAGTAAAGGAAAAGATACTCACCGCTATTTAATGTTATAGAAAAAGCTAATATAGTAGTAATGTAGATTATTGTAAAACATACATTTGAAGTGTTGGGTTCTTATGCCACTTTAAATCTATTGCTATTTGCTCAATCTGATCAGCAACATACACACATCCTGGAAATGTAGCATTGTAGGCTTTGCTACAATTAGGATTTGCTTATAATTCAATATAGGAATATGGCCTAACTGTATCCATGATCTTCTCCCATCAGAAGGCCTATATATCCCATGATGCTTTGCTGAAGGAATTATGGAAATCATGATTATCAAAGATTTAGATCTACATGTGCAACTTACACTGGCACCATGCGTAGGTAAATCTTTTCTTCTGGGAAGGGAATAAATATTATAACTAATATAACTATTAATACACTAATTAGTTTAAAACTGTGCTTCTATGTATAGGAATTGTTTGCAGAATTGCAGCAAAGGAAGAAAATGTTTAACATGATTTTGTAGTTATATGTATTTCTGCAGAAACACAGGTAGGAACAGGACTTACCTGCCCCTTCCACTTTGTCTGCCCCCCTGCTCCAGATAACTTGTCTGGTCTCCAGCTTCACCTGGAAGGTTCTTCTTTCTGGTTTCTGAGACTTCTTGGAGTAATAAAGAGTCATGACTGTGCCAACCTCCAGGCTCCTGCATAGCTCAGCTTCACTTTGCCCACAAGGGGCAAAGCCATTCATAAGAGCCCCTGAGTCCATCATCCTGGAAGATTCTCCTTGGAAGCAAAGGCACTCAGACTGCACAGCCCAAATCACAGACCCCTCTTCCGGCCATCAGAGGACAATGCAATCCTGCAAGAGCTTCTGCACCCTGCAGTATCAGACCGGGGACTGCTGTGAAGAGAGGAGGTGGGGAGTGGGGGACTTCCAGCCCTCTCTATTGTTGCCAACTGAGCTGATCTCTCCCTCCTCCTCCTCCAGCACCTCCTGCTCTCTCTCCCTCCTCCTCCTCCTGTGCATGCACTGATCACAGGAACATGATCTGCACACTGAGGAAGTGTCTCCCAGCCTCCTACAGACCCCTCACATCTCTGATGCTGCCCCTCTTGCAGTCTATCACACGTCTGCAGCTTCTCCCCTCCTCTTCCAAGCCAGGGATTTTCAAAGATGGCTTCCTAGGGAGAGTACACGGTCTGCAGGCTACAAGCCTACCCACCCATTGGTTCCTTGCAGTGTCCTGGCTAGCATGAATTCATAGAGATTCCAATGGGATTAAAAGCAGAGAGGACTAGAGCCAGGAATACCCACCCTCTCCAGTCTGAGCCTGCCTCTTAAAGGGATAGGATGCTTGGCAGATGTTGTGTGCTGGTATCTGGGGGGGGGTGCAGAATTGCTTCCAGTCACTTTTTCAGGGGGTGATTCAGTGTTCTCATAAACACCTTAAAGCATACCTAAACTCAGAAATTTCACTTTACATAAAAGGGTAGACAACCCTTTTATGTAAAGTAAAAATTCTGTTTGTTGGGTTTTTTTTTAAGTGCAAATTGCTTTTTTTTTTTAAAAGGGAGCTGCCCCCTAATTCTTGACTGCCTAGGCATCCCAGGAGGCTCTTGGGTGCTCCTTCTGCACATGCCCGAGCATCTCGGACCGATCAGTTGATTGGTCCAGAGGTGTCATCCATGGGGTCCCGCATCGTCCCGGCATCCATCTCCGAACCAGCGTGCCGGGCACCGCTATCTTTCTTCTTCCGGCTTCTTCTTCCTACGTCACCCAACCCAGGCGCAAGATTAGGTGATGTAGGTGGGAAAAAAAACTTTTTCTCTTTTCATGTTAGGGCTTCCTCAGGTAAAAGCAGAAGGAGCAGCCAAGAGCCTCCTGGGATGCGTGACCTAGGCATCTCGGGAGGCTTTGTGCTGCCATTCATTCTCGATCGCCTAGGTTTTTTCATGATCTTTTCCAGTGACAGATGAATAAACAAGCACTGACATGGTAAGAGGAGGACGAGCAATCAGCACCTTTCAGTGCTTTCCTTCTTGACTTGCGTAGCGCTTATTCCCGATCATCATTCATGGATCTGCCATGGCGAATTGATGAACAACTCCAAGCAACCCCGGTGCATATGTCTGATTCTTGCCGGAGACAAGCATGACCGGTCATCTCATGCAGTGATTATCTGATGTGTGTACATAGCCTTACTGCCAAAATGATTAGATGAAAAGAAAAGGAGAAAAAGCCTGAAAACTAAAGCAGTTTCCACATCTAAAGACAGGACTGCTGCAGTATATTCAATTTGTTTTCTTGGGTTTAGATTTCCTTTAATTTACCTTCCTTAGCGAATCCACTTCTCTGTCTTTGTTTGATTGATATGCATATTTCTATAAAACATAATCACAAGCAATTGTTTTTTGTTTAACAGAAGAGTTTTTATTTATGTAAATGACTTAATAATATCTGTGTCTCCAGGTGTGTTTGTAATTGGGACAGGAAGGCAAAGAAAACAATGAAAACATTGCCAGAAGTAATTACCTTTCTCCTAAAAATATCTTCAGCCCCAGGTCTAAGCAGCAATGTTTGTAGCAGGCACCATACTGGTACGGGGCACATGTGACCCTTCCCTGGCATCCAGATGAGCACCCAGATGCCACATATATGGGCTGCCACATGGGGCGAGGAAGCAAGCATAGTCCTTGATATTCCATAAAGTCAATATTTGCATGGGACTATTGCAGGAATGGCGAGACTAACAAATATTCTGCTGTTTGGATATATAATCCTGCTTGGAAAAGGCTTATATATAATCCTTGGAAAAGGCTAAAAATGTAATTGCTAAGGCTTCCTATCCTCAGCAGGCCTCTGTTACCGGAGCAACAGATTCTGGAATGTTCTCCAGTCCAACACCTGGCACAGCAGGTGGCACCTGAGCTTTAGAGGCTGAGCTGAAAGTGAGTGGAGCTTCACCTGGAGGAGAAGGCCAGGGAAAATGGCTTGCTCCACATCTGCCCACCTTATGACAGCCTTCCGATTCATTTTGAGGTAAGTATGGGATAGTATTGATGTATGTGTACATTGTAGGGGTTGTCTACCTATATAAGGGGTGTTTGGTGGGATTTACAGAGCAGGTCTCTGTTACCTCAGTGACTGATTCTGGAAAGTTCTCTGATCCAAAAGGCACTACATGAGTGCCAGAGGCTGAGGAGAAGTGGGCGGGGCTTTACATGAAGGAAAGGCCAGGGAAAATGGCGGCTGCTGGCTGGGCACTTCACATCTGCCCACCTTATGATTGCTCTTTGATTCATTTTGAGGTAAATATGAGATGTTACTGATGCATGTGTACATTGTATAGGTGTACTAAGTATATAAGGGGTGTTTGTTGTATGTACAGAGCAGAAATCTGTCACCTTAGTGACCGATTCTGGAATGTTCTCTGGTCCAAAAGGTACTATCTGAGTGCCAGAGGCTGAAGAGAAGTGGGCGGGGCTTTACATGAAGGAAAGGCCAGGGAAAATGGCAGCTGCAGGCTTTAGGCTCTACATCTGCCTCCTGACAGCCTCCAGATCCACTGTGGGCACCTCTTAGGTAAATATGAGATGTTATGGGTGCATTTGTACAAAGTAAATAAGTGTTGTTTGTGGGATGTATAGAACATATTGAGGATAACTGTGGGTGTACTGACAGGCCTCTCAAGTTCCCCAATATACATAACACCATTGCAGAACCTGCTGCTATAAAAGGGTCTTGTTGCTAATGTTATTAATAGAAAAGAGCATCCTATGTTAGACAGAAGGCAATGTACTGTCAGAGCCTGTTTATCACTGTAGCCATGTCATGGGTTTGCTATGCGTTGCTATGCTCTGTGTCTGGCAGCCCATTAACTTCAATGGGTAGCGAAGAAATTTGGTGCATGCTATACGCACAGTAGCGCATGTCATTTACATTGTCACACATGGTGCTAACATGCATACATTAACACAATACACTAGTGGAAACAGACCTTAATAAGGCTATACAGGTAGTCCTTGAGTTACATACGAGATAGGGACTGTAGGTTTGTTCTTAAGTTGAACTTGCATGTAGGTTGGAACAGGTACATTAATTTATTAAATGCAATTAGGACAGATGTTTGTCCCAACATATTATTAGGTAGCATGGTATCAGTTACTGTATAAAACCCTTATTGTGAGTTAATCACAAACAAAGCAAAAAAAAAAAACTTTATGGAGCCTAGACATTCATTAACTTCTGGAGCAAGCTGTGTTTTTATATGCAAAAAGAAACAACTGCAGAGATTGTCTTGGTCGCTAAAGAGTTACAAGAGGCTGCAGAAAGAGCTCACCCCCTAAGATCACCCACAAATTCAGTTGTGTTTAGCAAAAGTTTTTCTTCTGCAGGTCATGTAAACCGTCCCCTCTCCCCCATCAAGCCTCCATCCTGCACACAGCCAGCAGGGAAGCTCCGTTCTTATCTAGGAGTCTACCTGTATACACACATTGGATTTTTGTTGTTGAAAAGGATCTTTCACAATCCTTTCCAACGACAAAAGACTGAAAGATGAATGAAAGAGCGCTGTTCTGCTCTATGGAGAGGGTAAGGGGGGAAAGAGCGAGCGGCATCCTCCTGTGTTCTCTCCTCTTCACTTATGATCGTTGTGGATCCTCCAAGACGGTTCCATAAACAATGTTGGACGAGCTCTGTACACACGTCAGATTCTCGTCCGATACTAGCCCTGAAGTGACAAGCGGAAGGGAAACATCTGACATGTGTAAGTAATACGATATATAGAAGGGATGAACATTTGTAACAAGCTACAAAGTAAGGAGCAGACTGAAATACCTAAAAGAGATATTTTGGGGTGCATTGTTCAGCTATAGAATTAGTGCAGTAAAATAAAGTATCGAATCCTAAGGAAGGAGGAGGACCCGGGGAAAGGGGGGTGGGGGGTGGCTTGATGTTTCCCTTTAAATACATTAAAGGATATTTGTACTTTCAAAGTTTCCACTCCTACCCTGACCTAAACTAACCCGCTACAGATCCATACACACAGCAATACCAGCAGCCACAGCTTCTTTTCTTTGTGTACATTCATGTAGTAAAGCCCCATAGATTTCATTGGAATAGGCAGATTGGTCTGTTAGGCAGAAATTCCAATTTAAAACTATTTTGTGGTACTCTCTGTCCAAAGGAATCAACCACTCAACTGCTGTGTTCTAGTCAGGCCACATATCATAGCCAGCAATCTAAGAAGAACACAGGTGATGGCTTGTTGCCAATACCTGTATTGACATTAGGAATGTAACCATTTGACTTATACCTATCATTTTTTATAAAAGAATTATATTGTGCAATACTTAATGGTACTCATCTAAAATGTCCTTATGCTGTATGTATAGACTGTATGGGTTCTTATTGCACTTCTCTTTTTCTATTCAGTATCTGTTTATATACATGCTGTACAATAAATTTTCTCTTGTTCCTTATACTGGGTATAATTCCCAGTATCTGTTACTATTCTTCATATGTATAAACTCTGCTCAATACCACTTCTCTTGTATGCTGGGTGTTATTCTCTGTATCTGTTTATCTGTTGCTATTCCATATATATATGGATGCTGCAAAGTACTACTTATCTTATTCTGTATGCTGGGTGTTATTCTCTGTATCTGATCCTGTTATATATAGATGCTGCACTGTACTACTTATCCTATTTTGTATGCTGGGTGTTATTCTATGTATCTGGTTCCTATTCTGTAAATATAGACACTGCACAGTAGCACTTCTCTTGTTCTGTGTGCTGGATGTAATTCCTAAAATCATTAATATTCTTTTTTTATGTGGATTCTGCACAGTACCACTACCCTTATTCTGTGTCCTGGATGTAATTCTCAGTATCTGTTCATATTCTCTGTATATGAATGCTACACAGCAGTACTTCTCTTGCCATGTGCTTTCCGTGGAAATGTATTATATTATTTTGGATACTGTCTTGTAAAATATCTCTTATGGTATTTGCTAGGTGTAATTATTTGAATGTGTTCCTATTCTGAACTTTTAGGACAGCCTAATTCTTTTTTTTTTTTCTCTTGCCCCATACACTGCATGAAAAAGTAGTTTTCAATATTATTTTGCATATATGGACACAAGTATAATGTATCTTGTTGTGTTAGTAGTTGGGTGTAATTATCAACATCTCTTCTTCCTCTATATTCATAAAGACAGCCTAGTACCACATCACTATTTATAATTACCAATGTGTAAATCTATCCATGAGCAATGTTTCACATATATTATATAATGACGGTATGATGCTAAGAAAAGTTGAGTCTATTTAATTTTTAATCCCGTTTTATATTTTGTTTTCAATTTTTTTATCAAGAGTAACAATTTTGCATTTTCAATAAAACAAGGATACATAACAAAAAACATAAAGGGAAAAGGGCAAAAAAAACTATGGCATGCATTGGTATGCAATCGGGGGCTGCGGCTCCAATAGAAAAACATAGAGTACAAGACATATTAAGACTAAATGTCCAAATGTGCGCACCAATTTACAGGGAAAAAAAAAAAAACTACACAATAACATTAATAAAAAAAGGATAGAGAGAAGAAAACTCACTGTGGGTTAGTGAGTTAGTTACAATTGTTTGGCCGCAGGAGCAGTAACGCTTCAAAAGGGTCTTTTCGTATACTTTTTCCCAGAAGGGTATATACAAGTTGATATACACCTATCCAGAATCTTTTTATACGCGGACAGGTCCACCAGACATGATATAATGTGCCTGCTTCACCATAATGACGAAAACACAAATTGGACTTGTTATCTTGAAATTTCGCCAATATATTCGGAACCAGATACCATCTCATAAGCAAATTATAGTTGGCCTCATGAAAGCCAAAATGGGGCACACCATGTGCAGCCGTGTCCCATGTCTGCTCCCACTGGGTACTATCTAACGATTTACCAAGATCCTCCTCCAATCTAGACAAATACAGTGGATTATCATTCACTTCTGCTGAAAGCAAAGAACAGTAAATTAACGAGATAATACCTTTACCCACAATTTTCTATTTTAACATTTTTTGCATATCTTTTTGATTGAGAAGTCTCTCATATGTTCAAACAACAGTAAACTACTGCTTATAAGTCACTGTGTTTCTGTATATTTTGATGCATGAGACCCTTGTTAGTAGCTTTGTTATTTCATACAAAATTCTTATTGCTAATGCTCTCTTGCTATAATTTAATCCACTACCTTTTCATCCATTAGAGTATTCTTTATGATTGATGTATCTGTGTTATGCTGCTGATTATAGCAGTTGTCATACTGCTTCATATGGATCATTATGTAGCCAGCAGGTACAGACTAAAAGGTTTATCATAATTTCATGACCAATGTCATTTTTTTAAGCCTTCTTGTCCATTTTCTTTAAATCCCTTTTTCATAGCTTTTTTTTGGCTGAACACATTTCCTCGGTCGTCTGATTTCTGCAGCTACACTGAGTATTCCAGAATGAAGCACAGAACTGAGCACGTACTCAGGTCAGGGCTGTTCTTAGCAGACTACATTTTTAGGTATCTTGAAGATAACCCCTAGGGGACATGTTCTTGATACCACAAGCTTATAGGAATTGTGTTGGATGGGAATGGGTGAAAGAACTGGCACTGGACCATGGGGACATTGTTGAACAGGGGTCCCCACATTTTTAATAAAAAGGAGTAAAAGTGCCAGCACCAGCAACTATTGGGAAGTAATAAAAACTTTTATCTTGGTAATAATTGCCACTGTGTTAGTGGAAGATAAAAATGCCCCTTTACTAAAGGGAGTATTAAAAGCATCAGTGGGAATAGAAAATGCCCCTATTAGTAAGAATGATAATGTTCTGCAATAGTTGCGAATCATTTAAATGCCACAGTCTATTTTAGGATTGTTGCTGACTGTGTCTATTCCTTTATGACTGCGGTGTATCTATCTTCTAATGTCTAATTCCAGCAGGATAATGCGTCACAAAGCTCAGATAATTTCAAACTGGTTTCTAGGATATGACAATGAGTTCATACTAAGTACAAACTACTCTGCAGTCACCAGATCTCATCAATACTTTAAAACACCTTTGGGATGTGGTGGAATGAAAGATTCAAATCATGGATGTTCAGCCAACATATATGCAGCAAATGTGTGATGCTTTCATGTCAATATGGACAAGAATCCCTGAGGGATGTTTTCAGCACCTTGTGGAATCTGTGCCATGAAAAAGTATGGCAGTTCTAAAGGTGAAAGGGGGTCCAACAGGTACAAGCAAGGTGTACCTAAGAAAGTGGCTTCTAAAACTATACATAATATACTATATAAAACTATATATAGTTTTGATGGGCAAGAGTAACTTGCTGTAACTTTTTACAGCTTGCTGTTATCTTATTCTCCAGTGGGAGGGGGGCCATTACCTGACTTTCTGTCCTGGCAACCACACAGAAGGGGTGGATAGTTCCCCAGTTGGGGTAGAGTCAGCAGTTAAATATACAGAATTATTTGACCATTTCTTACTCTATATATTATTGTCTGTGCCTTTAATGTTGTTTACTTCCTATCTCAATGGCCTCACTGGAATCAAGGAAAAATCTCCCCAATGAGTACAGAAACTGCAAAAACCTGGCTGAATTTGAAATTTGAACACTTCCCTACTTTATTCAAAATTTACTTGGCTTGAGTTTTGTTTGTTTAATTTACTTCTTTTCTGTAAAAAATCACTTTTGCAATATGGGTTGTTTCATCATTTTGTTGCTGCCCTATTGGTCCAAGAAGTCAGATACAGTTTTACTGTGAGAGTGATTTATCAGGTTATTCAAAGGACTTTAGCTTAAAGTGCAGTTTCTTGTGATTGGATTTTTTTCTGTGTAACCTCCCTCTTGTTCCAGGCAAAATTGCAGTGGGTTTAAACAAAATTCTGCTCGAACCTTGCAGGCCTATATTTTCAATGGATTGCCACCTATTTTCAATTGACTACCCCATAAGTCTCACCCAACCCAAGTCCCACCCAGAACCCACTAACTTCATTCCCATTTACTCTAGTTAAAAATACCTATTCCCTTTCTGATGTGTTCTATGGAATATCATATCTGTCTACAACTCTATCCACAACCTCTGGCTCTTACTAAAACCAGAAGTTTACTAAAAACTTCTGCTACTGCATTCTCCTATTGAGGTCTGCAAACAGGGCAGGTGGTGGTGTGGCTTTTTCTTCCCCCAATTTTACCTACGAAACCCTTCCTATACCCTATTTCTTTCAAGTTCACTTCATAGTATGTGTTATCTGTGTATTTGCACCCTTCTTTTATAATTACAGTTCTCTATCAGCCCCCTGGACCAGCATCCCAATGTATGGGCAACTTTGAATTATTTCCAAGACTTGCCCATTTTCATCCTTAGATGACCCTAACAACACAGCCAAGTTGCTCTGCATTACCAAACGTCACACACACCTGGTCAAACAAATACTTATAAAACCTTCTCACCTATCTACATCTTTACCTACTTTACACCTTCTCAGATCAGGCCACGGTAGGGAAACCTCCATAACCTAAACCACGCCCTATTCCTAAACTTCTTAGCTTCACTAACTCCCATTTTTTTCTGAAACTTTGGACCAAGTACTGCACTTTTATTTTTAGTCACGGATAAGATTGCTTTCTTTTCTCTGACACTGGCAATATTACTCTTCTATTCCAGATCCTAAATTTTATCAGGATTGGCAACACTGTCCTCTTTTGGTTTTGACCACTTCTTCCAAAAATATCTTTTAATGGTATTATTTCACCCCTCTCCTTGTTGGTGTTCCCAAGGTTCAGTCCATGGACCTGTTCCCATCTCTCTTTACGCATCTGTCCCTGGCAAACTCATATCCATCCTTGGGCAACAATACAATTTGTGTGCATATAACTCAGAGATATACTTGCCCATTCCTGACTTCCCTGTTTTTTCTCTGGTATGGATTAGGATTCTGCAGCCTAAAAGCCATCTCATCCAGGATGAAAATTGACCCATCATCTACCATACCCTCCTCCCAGTCATCTTTAAAATTCTCCTGTGGCATCTAACTACAAATAACCAAATAAACTTGCCTTACCTCACAAGCACGCTGTCTTTTATTAATAAACAGTTTTTATATAGCACCGACATATTATGCAGCACTGTACAATGTCCATAGTCATGTCGATAGCTGTCCCTCCAAGGAGCTCACAATCTAATGTCCCTACCATAGTCATATGTCATTACCACAGTCTAAGGTCAAGTTTGGGGAACCTAACTGCATGTTTTTGGAATAAGAGAGGAAACCAGATTACCCGGAGGAAACCCGCGCAAACAGAGAGCTAGTGTCCTAGCGGAGATTCAAACCTGGGACCTAGTACTGCAAAGGCCAGAGTGCTAACCACTGAGCCACAATGCTGCCCGTCTTGGTGCCATCCTTGATTCTGCAGTCTTCTTCATTATCCATATGTAGAACATTTCTAAGTCTTGCAACTCCCTTCTGTTCCCAGAGACCACTAAACTTGAAGTGAATTTTTTAATAAATTTTTTAATAATCCTCACCTTGGCTACTGCAACATGCTCTTCTATAGTATCGTATTAACTGGACTCTCACCTCCAAAATTAATCATGAATGCTGCAGCTAGCTTTCTCTATACTTCCCACTGCTCCTGATCTACTGATTTTTGCAGATCTCATTTCACCTGAAAATCACTCCACAGCTCTATTCCTACCAACATTTTATATCCAATACATATGTACACCCCTGACCAGATCCTCTCTCTACTCCTCTGATCCAATATCTGCCTCACTCATAAACTCTTCCCATGTATGGCTACAAGACTTTCCTAGCGTTGCCCCCACTCAATGGAACTTACTCACTTGTCCAATTACCCATGCTCCTACCCTAGCACATTTAGAACAACCCCAAATTTGCCTAACCACCTTTATCTCTCTAATACCTATAACTGATTAGCCTGTGTCCCCACACCTCTTTTTTGTGTCCTGTGTCAATTATACTTGTTTGTGATCTGTAGCCCCTTTATAAATTAAAGTTATAAATAATAATTTCATAGATTCAGGATCATTTAGAATGACAATAGGTATCTCTAACTAAACAAAGACCAAACAGCATAGGGTTGTGCCCCTGAGTTAATTACTGTGTTTAACATAAAGTGTTGGATCATCTGTGCCAGGCAGAGGTATATATAACGAAAGAGGAAATGGCTTGCCAGACATGTGTAGGTTAGTCTATTGACGTATTAGTATTAATCTTTAAGTGATAAAACACTGGTATAATATGGTATAATAAGTCAACCATCAGAGGCACGGTAGATTTGCCAGAAACACATAGCACACATTGTTTTATTTGGCAAGTCATCAGATGCATGTCTGCTCTGCAGATTTAGTGTGCAGGGGCATGTAAGGCTTGCATGAAAAATACAGCACAGGTGATTAGTCAGAAACAAAAGGCCTGAAAGTAGTCCTGTAAATACTAGATTTAAGTACTGGATGTGCATGCTATACCTAGGATCCTACATATTATTTACCCCACAAAAAAGTAAGGCTTCCTTTGATTAATGGAAGTATAAAAGAATTAAACATTTTTCAACTCATCTGATCTTCTTTTCTTCCTAGGTTGTACTTCAGTAGATGGTTTGCCAGGTGTAACCAAAGATCTGACAGCTACTGCAGCACTAGTAAGTAAAAACCCAAACCCAAATTTAGGAGATTATGGATTAGATTTCTTTCAATGCAGGAATTCTATGTCAAGATGGCCAAAAATTTGAATACAGAAGAAGCAGCTTGAATGATACTGGTACTAGCAAAGTTGTACACAGAGATTGAATATAGTCCATTTTAAGTCCCCAAAGATCTATTTAATGCCTACTTTAAAATAATAAAAAAAAGATATTTAATTTGTTTTTGTCTATAGTATGTAAGCTGGTGGTGTAGATAAAATACAGGCCTGATCATATTTGGGGGTTTTACGTCACTGAATGGAACAGAATGATAGCCAGGCAATTAGTATTTTTAGTAAAACCTAGCAGTGGCATTTTTCACATTTTGCAAGACGATTACATGATTGTGTTTGTCCTTTATTTTATTCCATCATAGTAAATAGGTAAAGCATTATTTGGTTTTTGGAATGGAGGCTATGCCAACCCATTTTTTTTTTACACTAGAGACTCAGAAAATGGTGTACCCAGGAGATTTTCAGCATATTTCATTATTATTATTATTAATAATATTAATAAACAAGATTTATTTAGTCCCAATATATTACACAGCGCTGTACATTAAATGGGGGATGCAAATGACAGACGAATACATACAGTGACACGGGAGGAGGAGAGGACCCTGCCCCAAAGAGCTTATTTCATCCAAGTATATTGCATCTTGTTGTTTATAATTATTATTTAAATGATACCTTATGACCCCATTGCCATGAAAGTGCCTATTGAGATTCTTCTTGTTATAGGGGGATAATGTTCTGTCCCTGTATTTTGAGTTCTGCATTATCACTATGTCACACTATACTATGCAGTCAAGGTGCACTGTTGTCACATAGCCAATGCTGGAAATAATGTAGACAAGAAGTGGCTGCAAAGAGACTGTAGGCAACAAACAGTACCAAGATTATACCAGATATATTTTTTTAAATGCCAGTTTTTTATGATACAATGATATACTAAACTAAACGTCATTCAGTTAGAGTTCAAGTTTAACACTGTAATTTCTGGTGGTTTTCAATTTTATTAATATACAGTATATCATCTTTGAATTATTTTTGATGTAGTGTCTTTATAATTGGTAACTTTAACTTCTTTACCTTTGTATGTATGCTTTTTATTGCTGCCATCTTGTGGTGGAAATAATAATTGCACAGTGAAATGAGGGCAGCAGTGGCCACATCAGGCCTGCTTTTCATGTTTATTTCATACTAAAGAATGTCTTCTTTTCCTGGTCTATTCTACATTACACCACCCAGTTTAATCAACACATTGATTGCTTCATTCTAATACTAATCCTGGAGAGCATCCTATAGCATGACTCATAATTACCTATAACGTGTTAGTTGAGTTGGATCAACCACTGCATTAGGGCTTCCTTCTGTATGAATGTCACATTATAAAGTACTTGGTGTTCTGTAATGCAATGCATGAAGGCCCATGATGTTTTGATTGTGCTAGGTCAATCACCACATTAGTATATCTGTGGCATTCAATTATAGAAACCTGTGGTCTCATAATGTGGTGATTTAAAAAAGCTCTGACAATCTTAACCCCTAAATCAAGACATTCTAAAAATTATAATTATTAAACAGGATTTGTATAGCACCAACATATTACACAGCGCTGTACATTAAAAATAAAATGGTTTGTGTGCAAATTTTAGAAAAAAACGTGTGTGTGTTTCTAGGAATTGGCCATGGAGAAAGTTTGAAATGATAGTTTTTGTATGTGGTAATGAAATAGAAACTGTTATGAGGGTGACAAAATAGGGATGGTAACGTGTCTCCATTTGTAAGGAAATGATGATAGAGTGTTGAGCAGAAGAGCTCATGTTTTGTAGTCTAGGTCTGTGTGCATGGGTTTGCTAATAACATTATCCGTGAGGGAAGGACAGCAATAAACTTTCCTCCCTTACAAATTACTGACTGTGAACATAAATAGGCCAGTGGTTAGCACATTATGTATAAAGGTAGTTCTTCCCTACATGCAACTACTGATTTTTTTGCAGGGTGCCTACATGTATTGTCACAGATCACCAGTGATGGTCCTGGTGTCCTTGCTTCAAAGTTATACTTGCTTTCCCACTTGTAATTAAATAAAATGCAAAAATACTGGTTAAATTGTACTTTTCTTTTTTTTTGATAGATGTGTAACAATTCTTTTAATAGTATGCAGTATAATATCTTATATTATCCAGGATATTTTTGGTACCCCTTATAGATACTATATACTTCAAACACATACTGTGCATAGTTATGCTCATACAATACAAAAATATATATTTTATAGCTATTGATTATAAAGCAGCCTTTCATGACCTATTAAAACATGGGGGACCCCAAGAAACAAACTTTTCGTTAAAGGTACCCCTGCTATTATTACGATATCCAAAATTTACAGTACACACCTGATGGTTAATAGGAAGAATGCCTGCTACATTGCTGGCCATCAGGAAGAATGTCACCATTACAGATAGCAACCTCTGACCCCTTAGCAGGGACCCTGGTTTTTACAAAATAGGTTTTGTAAATGTGACAAACACTTCACAAAATCTTCTGCAATACTAGTCTACCCGTTTAAGAGTCCATTCAACTCCCTCTGGTAATGAATCTTTCTGGTATGTGTATTTGAAAAAAAGGCAGCCATTGATTTATCGAAGAATGTTGCTGGATTATGGATATGTTCATTAGTTTAGTGCTGCCTTTGACAAATATTTCATGAATAAATGCAGAATCTAGAAATTGTTAAATCTGACTTGCCACTGGCCCCTACTACTCTGTCTTTTATTGACATAGGAGTCAGCAGAAAGAGACACTAGCAGTATGTCACTTTTTCCTTGATACCCAGCCTGAAGCTCACTAAAGGCCAATTTATTTAAAGAAGCTTGCACCTACTATAAGGGTATCTACTATACTAGATAAAAAAAAAATGTTGCCTGTGCAGATCATGATGCCCTGCCATGCAGAACACTATTCTAGATCTTCTAGATGAAAAGTGATGATGCAGACCTAGCATGAAGGGATGAATTGCTTAGGAAAGGTGTGACACCTAAAGGCTGAGTGATTTGAAATGGGACTATATCATATGGCAGTACAGAGATTTAAACTATTTGGTAAAAGATACCACAAACAGATTTCTGGAGTGTACAAATAGCAATTTGTAGATAACTCATTCGATTCTTTCAGAATCTCTCAGTATAGGTCCATTTTAAGAGTGTGGTTCAGGGGAAGAGCATTGGGATAACAGCTGGAGTTTTGCTTTTATTTGTAGCAAACAGGGAAACCATGTTTTAAGAAAAGAAGTTGTAATTGTAGAATCAAAACACTAAAGAAAACAAAACACAGTCAAATGCAAGTTGTAGGGTTTTATTTTTAAATAACCTACACTCAAGTTATTGGCAAATCATGAAAAAAAAAAGAAGATGGGGGGAGATCATAAAAGAAAGGGTTGTTGTGAACACTTGCGTTTTTATTATAAAGAAAACTCTTTACAGGGTTTCCATAAACACTGTAAGACATGTTTCCTCCCCCCTCAAATAAACCGCCGTTACTAAATATTAGCCAGTCCATTGTGGAATAAGTTTCAAGTACATTGTTAAAATCCATTTCCTCCCTGCAACAACCGATGGCTTCCAACAGAGGTATCGACATCTCTATGGTTTCCCCTATTTCTTAGCCGTTATCCATTGGTTGTCAGTTAATCAAACTATGATAAATTATGCTTTTATACAAAAGGTTTGACAAGTTTGGTCTCTGTTGTACTTCTACAAAAGTACTTTTCACATTAAATAAAATTCTGTTAAAAGCATTTAATGAAATGAAAATTTCAATGTTCCTACAATGGTACAACTGTTTTGATACTTTTTTTTGTTTCTGCTACTAAGATACAGGATTAAATATTTGAAATAGTGAATAGATATTGGGCAAACAGAAAAAAAATTCACATTTCTAAAAAAAAAAACAAAAAAAAACCCCCTTTAGAAATTAAAAAAGTCACATTTGTATCCAAGTGTCCAAACCACCTATGAATGGCTCAGACATGGGACTCCTGCATAAAAACTGGAGACAGGAAAAGATATTGGAGCCAATTCATGTAAACGAGTTCAGAAGTAATAAGATTGGTTATGCCCCCCTAAAATGGTAAACTCGGTTTGTCGACTTTCTCCATTTAATGAATTGGCCCAATTGTCTTCTCTGTAGCAACCCAACTTTTTAATTCTCTCAACTACACAAGAAAAGAACAGATAAAACCTAAATGAAGTTTGTTGTCTATATATCTGTAATGCAAACTTAACAATAAAGAGTCATCCAATTAGTTGCCGTGGACAAAAGACAACTTCCTGCCCCCAAGTTTTAAAACACAAAGCCCTGATTCACTTTAAATGGGAAAAACAGAAGTCAGAGACCCCTCAGCTGCCAGACAACACGCCCCCTTTTTCAGCAAAACAGTGTAATTAGGGTAAGGGGATATGTCCAGATGAAAGGGAAGGGTGCAATTTATAGTTTTCTATTAAAATAGACATTATCGCAAAAAATCTTAACTGTAAAAACACACAGGATATTTTTTTTAACTCTATTATACAGACTTTTTTGAAAAGCGGATTTTTTATGCCTGGTGAAAACCTCCCATTTTTAAACACACAAAAAACAGCATAGTCACAACTTCAGTTCATCCATATTGTACATATGTATATATAGTTCTTGTCCATGGGACAATACTGAAGGCAGCAAGGGGATGGTATTAGTATTTTACTCTTAATTAATGTTTTTTTTTTTTCTCCCCTTAATCTGCTGCATATCCCCTTCCCATCGTAAAATAAAATTAAGTTAATAAAAAGGTAAGGCTCACAGCTCAAAAAAGAAACAAAAATCCCTTTCCGAGGTGACATCCAGGCTTAATAATTAAAAACAAATTAAAACACATTGTCTCTTGCAGGCGTTAAAAACATCCCTTTTCGAGGTGACTTCCAGGCTTAAAATAATAAAAACAAAATTAAACACACAACATAGTCTCTTGCGCACATGTTAAAACTCATAGTCCTCCTCCACCATGTCGATAGCCCAAGCAAACTTCTCTCGTTGTGTTTTGTTGTAGATTTTCTCAATTGGGACACCAAATTTTTTACACCTAAGAATAAAAAAAAAAAAATACAATAAAAGTCAGAAAAATCCATTAAAAAATGATTATACACACACTCTCTCTCTCTACTATATAATATACATAGTTTACACATAGTTATTATTCTATATTTAACTATAAACCACCACCACCCTGAAAGAGAAAAACTGATTTTAAAAGGCAACACTAATTTAAAAAAAAGAACAATAATAGAATATATCTTACCAAGCTACAGAAATTCTTGGATCCAAGTAGTTAAGTTTGGAGGTTCCCAGAGCAATTTGTTTGTTCTCTTCTCTGTCTGTGGCTTGAACCTCCAGTTTCATCAGCTGCTCCTCTATCCTTTGTACAGCTTTCTTCTTGCTTTCCACAAGCCTGCAAGAAAATGAACAAAACAATTTAACCGATTGATCAATGAGGGAATTTAAAAAACAAAAACAAACCATGTTAGGCACAGGCTGGAGCAATTAACAGGTTCCTACACTGTAAACCCTATATGATATCTATAGTGACCACCAGGAAAGCTGCAAGACCCAAGTAACCATGGGGAAAGCTCTATTTCTGCAATACTCTCTGAACCACAGCAGCATTAAGCAGACTAATCTTTAGATCAGTGGTGCCTACATGGTTCCAGTGCCAAACATCCTCTAGCAGGAGTAAATATTGTGGTAAATCAGGTAAATAACCTATTGAAACCAGTGTAAAGGGACATTCCTCCAACTACAGACAAATGTAGGGTAAAGTGACATACTCCTGAACACTACACTAAACTTATGCCATCTGTTACTATAATATTATACATATATATTCTATCTGGTTCAGAATCTTTATCAATAAGTATTGATCAGAGTGTAACTAAATGAACTGCTAAGGTAGGCCCCCACACCTAATATGTTTCGGTAAATTTTTTTTGCGCTTATTTTTAAACTTCTTTCTAAATTGAAGTCGTAAACCATTCCTTTTTTTGACAAACACAGCCTTACAAAATGTATTTTTAGAATACAATGTAATGTGAAATTACATACTACCAAAAAGGCAAACAAAAAAAGAACATCCACTTACTTCTTTGTCTTTTCATCCCGTTTGACCTTGGCATCTGCTTTGGCGCTTTTCAACTCTCGTCGTGCTTCTGTTAGCTGATCCTTCTTGGCATCAATCTAAAGAGAGAATTTAAAAATGATATAGATATAAAATGTTGACTTTGTTGTCCACTATGGGATGTTAAATCTGTTGAAACCCCAAGATGTCATACCTTGGTCTGAAGGTTCATCATGGACTTCTCAAATGTTTTAGGAGGGGCACGCTGATGGTTACATAGTATAGCCACTGCTCTGTTGGCACGGTTGTAAGACAAGATTTTGGCAGCGACATTATCATCACCTGTAAAGATAAATGAAAATAATACATTTATTAAAGTTTATGGTCTAAGCATTGTAAAGCAAAACTTTATGTTTTAGAATATTTCAGAGTCCAAGCATAGCCATGGTCAGTGTTCCACTAGGCCCAACTATGAGCGTTTGTAAATTAATTTCAGTTGCTTACAAGCTGGCTAGCTTGTACCCCAACCCAGCTGGACACCCCAGTTAAATAAAACTGCTTGAAATCAGTTACAAAAACAGCCAGTGGCTCCTTATCAAGAGTCAGGCCCTTGAAAAGTGATAGTCATAGTTAGGTGTATTATATCGATTTTGAACGAAAACGTACCATTAGTGAGTTCCTTTAGTTGCTCTTGTAAGGTAATAGAAGCGTTGTATGTTCTGAACACTTTGGCCGTCAGCCCTTCCATCAGGTCCTGAAGGTGTTTGTTTAAAATGCTTGTCTAGGGTAAAAAAAAAAAAAAAAAAAAAGCATTAATGTTTTCTGTCCGAAGACCTCATATTATGGTAAAAACTTATCAACAGAACCATCCTTTAGCCTACTTTGCAATTCAAGTAAAAGCAAGACACTGGAAGGTGAGGTAGATATAGTCTAAAATAGGAATTTAATATATTGAGAAATAGGAGTTAGTGATGTATGCAGCCATGACATAACCTACTGGGTGACCTGCCTACCGAGCATGTGCTACCAAACTAACCTTAATTTAAATAACAAGACAGAGGTTGTTTAATTACTAAAACCTTGCCAGATGTCCTGTAAGCAAAGAGGTACCTGGCTGTACAACAAACAAGAAATCCTTATGTGATCCAACAAAATTTTACCCATCTTATAAAAGCCCGGCTTTAAAAAAAAAAAAAAAAAGGCTTTAAAAAACACTTTAATATAACCCAAAACCTAGATTTCTACAGTCATTTTGTAATTTGTTTGTATTAAAAGCTTAATTTTCAGTTTTCATCTCCAGATGCTATGATATTTTTTGTGCCTAGTGTTTTTCTCATGAAACTTCCACACAACAATTAAAAACATCTCTTGCATACCCACAAAATGATAGAGATCTTACACCTTAAGTACAGAAACTACTAAAGCTACGTACACACTTCCAATAATTATCGTTGGTAAACGAACGACGAACGATCCTGCACGATATCGGCGAACGATCGTATAGCACAAGAAGAAGAAGCGGCGAATGTGGTGCAAGGATTGGTTGTTGGAGCGAGACAACATTTCACATGACGGTCTGCTACGGGAACTGCGCCACTCATCCCCAGATGACTACAAAAATGTATTTAAATTTGAAAAAAATTTGTGTGTGTTCGTTCAATTATTTATACTTGACTGGCAGGTAATTAAATTTGAGCTAAACAGGATGAAGAACTCCGCTGGATGTCTCTCTCTCTCTCTCTCATATATACATACACACACACATACACAATAAAGTATGTATTGAGCGAACGTTCGTTCATCACGCATGCTCAGACCATGAACGACCGTACACATGATAGATGGTAAACGATCGTCGTCCAATCCGATCTGCCGGTCCGGTCGTTCATTTCCAGCGACTATTCTCGTTCGTCGGCGTCGTTGGTTACTTTTTTTACGAACGATTTTTGACCAATCGATCGTTCGTCGTTCATTTCCAACGATAAAAATTGGAAGTGTGTACGCAGCTTAAGGTGTCATGGAACCTTCAACCTACTTGTTTGTTTCAGAAAGAAAGGTTCAATTTTTTTTCAGAATACAGCAAGAAACAAATCTGCAGTAAAAAAAAACAAAAAAAAACTGCTTGTGACTTTACAGCAGAGGTGCCAAATTGGTAAAAGTGTTTGCCTGTGCTTTGTGATTTTCTGTGCCCTGGAGCCACCAAAAAAGGTCCCTTAAAGGTATTCTCTCCTAGATAAGACCACTGAAAGTCAGTTTAAAAACATGATATTCTCCTAATGTCATCAGTTTTTTTGTTAACATTTTATGCAGGGGTCTAGGCAATACACAGACCTCAGCTAGAACAAGTTTCTAAATATGAAAAAGTTTAACAAGACACTTACATTAAGCCTATCAAACAAGTCATCATCCGGTTGCTTGTTTTCCATGAAGAGTTGCAGATTCTTAAAGACCTGAGCAAGAAACAGAAGACATGTAAAAATAAAATGTAAATATTTCCACTAGATAAAAACAAGGTCATACATGTTTCCATTACTAAGAGAAGCACTGAATCAGCGAGTACATACCCTTTTCTCCACCATCACTTTGTTGTAGTATCGGATGGAATCTTTACCCGGGAAGTCAAACTCCACCACATACTCCTGACCATCCAGCTCAGGGAAAAGTTTTATATGTTCCACTCTCAAGGAACAGCAGCCTACTGTGTCAGCTGTCTCTCCTTCTTCCTTTTCATTACCAGCTCTCAAAGCAAGCTAAAAATATAGAATACAAGGTGGGACATAAGTTTGTTGCACTTGCTGCCTTAATTATTTGTAGATAATCAAGCACAGTATTTACAAACTTTCAACCCCGTCACAAAACAAAAAATAAAATCAATAAATGATAATTTAGCACTAGCAGTGGTGTTTTGCTCATATCAACCAATGACCTGAAAGACTAGTTCACCTAGGCCTAGTGAAAGCCTTACCTTGTCAATAAAGTACAGTGCAACCGCTCTCTGCCTGGCCTTCATTTCCTTGGATTTCCAGTCTTCTTTATATGAATTGCGGATCTTGTCAACACACATTTTCAGCCTGCGGGCGGTCTCATATTTCTGCCAGTCTTTCTCACCCTAAACAAGGAACAAAAATTCAGTCAAGGCAATTCTACAACCATAATGAGGCACTTTTAGTACAGAAAGAACTAAAACCACTAAATCAACACAGTAGTGATGAGTCCGGCAATATCTGAAACAAGGGCTGCATTTATTTTTCTTAAAACACAACAGAAAACCCAATTATATGAACAGAGCTACCCACACAAAGTAAACTACCACTTTTTTTGTAAGTCGTTTGTTTCTGTATACCTCCAGAGATATTTTACCTCATTCTCAATCAATCAATCAGGAACACATGTTTTTATTGTCCTGTTTTTATGCACAAAAAAGTAAATAGAAAGCCAAGGTGTATTAAATCTAAAGCCTAGGGAATTGCATGGGGAAATTCCATCACATTTTTTCCCCTTTAGAAAGGATTTCTAATGACTTCATTTTTTTAACTTTTTTGTGTTTTCAAGAGGAACCAGACCCACAGACACTTAAGTTCAAGCATGAGGTTGTCTTACCTTAATACGGGAACTAGGGTTCAACATGATGTATTTGATAGATCCTTGGATGTTTTCAGTCCAGGAGACTAGCCAAGTAACTTTATTGTCATGTCTGACTTCTTTCCACTTATGTCCAGGAGGTGGAGAGGGAATCTTTGAGTTTCTGGATAAATACACAGACATGTCAATATGCTATCATTTAAGAACTGCTAAAGTTTTATTAGCCGCTTATGTCATTACAAGCAATGAAAATATGCCCTGGCTTGGGGGTAGCCCAGGGCTACCCAGTAACTGAGGAGATGTCACTTTATGTAAACAGGAATTCTGTAGTAAGAAATATGCCAGAGCATGTTTTTGCATATTATTTTAGGGGATATATGCTCTGCCTTTTGGTGGTTGCACCTTCCCCCCTGCCAGTCTTGGCTAAAGAGAAAGTGTTTTTTTCTCTTAGCTCTAAAAGGTTAGAGGCTTTTTTTACCAGCTCACTGTTAACTTATCTTCAAACCTGGGTTCTAATTTTTCCAACATGCATACTTTACTTGAGCATTAACAAATCTATACCTTACTGTGGGTAGATTATCTGGAATATCATCTGAGCTTTATGTGAGTGTTTAATAAATTAAAGATTGTTTCAACATACTTGCTGCAGTTAATGATGATGTCTTCAGGCATTATCCTCCTCTTAAGCTTGCCCATTTTGGGATGATCTCCTCTGCCTCTGAACAAGCCTGGAGGTTCTATCCTGAAATTGGCAATTCTTTCTTTGTGGTTGTCCATAACACAGTAGCCATATTCCTGCATCAACCTCTCATTCTCCTCTTTGATTTTCTAAATAAAATAAGGGGAAAAATGTTTTAGCTAAATGCACAATACCAGTGTACAGTGGCAGAAGTATATTGGAACATTTTGCTCCTTTTGAAAATGTATTTATAGGGATAAAGAAAAAAAAAAAAAAAAAGTTAAAACACCAAATCAGATGCCAATGTTCACCATAGAACAGGAATTCTGCAGTAACCCAATTTACCTGTTTCTCCTCTTTGGTCATCTGTTTCCTGGCCTCAGACTGAGCTTTAAAGTATGAGCTCATATGAGTGAAGTCACACTTGCTCAAGCTGGTGATGAGACTTTGCTCCTCAGAGTTCATTTCCTATGGGAGGACATGATATTGGTAAGAAAACAAGCTTGAAATGCAAACATATACTCAGTGAAGACATAAGGCAATTATATTCACCTTCTTCCAGTCCTTAAAGAAATTTTTCCTGAAGACATCTTTTGTGGTGTATTCGTGATCCAACATTTTTGCAAAGAAAGTGGCTACTTCCTCTGCCTTGGGGCTGAGTTTGACTTGTTTACCTGCAGTGGTATAGGGCTTAGTTTAAAAGGCATCCAGTTTCCAATTATATTGCATTGTGACCATCATAACCCTATACAGTTACCAGTGTATGAACTCCTTTATAATTTTCTCCACAATTACATGAATTCAGACTTATCCAGAACGATTACACCAACTCAAATTTTTATAGGGTGCTTTTGTATTTTAATGAAAAAAACAAAAAAAAAACAAAACAGTAATACAAAAACAGTAAAACAGTAATATTATCCTGCTAAAGGATGTAATTAAATGTTTACAAAGAGCCATGTGGGAGGTAAACAAGCCATTGCTATATTGTAGCCTGCCCGAACAGGAAAAAAGGCTTGAGATATACTTTGGTTATATTTAAAAATAATTAAAACCTAAAAATGTAAACCTAATTCATTCACATCTAGAAGGAAACACAGATAGAAGTGTGGACAGCAGTAATTCACAAGATTTTAAAAAGTAGCAAAGTACCAAAAATAGGTTAGCAGGGAACTCTCTTTACTACCACTATTTGTTCACTGGTAAATCTCCAAGCCAAGCTGGAAAAAACTGTAGCATAACAAAAGTTCAGAAAAAGTACCAGGTCATACCATCATAGTAAAATTTCACATTGTCTGGAAGAGGCTCATAAGGTGGAGCAAACACTGGTCCTTTGTGTTCCAAAAAGGTCCATTTGACACCGTCTGTATGGCGTTCCTCCTCCCACCTAAAGGGAAAAAAACAAAAACAAAACAAAAAACACATGAGCTTCAATTGTATAAAACAAAACACTGTATGGAGATAACACTAAAGCCGAACTTCAAGCAACCAAGTATTAGGGAAAACCATTTAATGCCATACAGTAAGCTGCAACTGATCTGAAATCAGAATGCTCAGTTTACCTTAAAGTGCATCTAAAGGCCCAAGGATACAATAAGGAAGAGTTAGACCCAGTGTCAGAATTATTTTTTATTGCAGTCTGTGTTCCTGGTGTGGAGATTTTTGCCTCCATCTGTTCTGGAAACCACTATTACTGGAACCAAAATCACTCATTTTAATTGTACACTGGATTTTCTCATATGATCTATGGGATTGGGATACGAAGGATTAGGACAGACAAGTCCCCACTAAACAAAATACATTTAAAAATGGCTTTTTATTCCTTAAAGTTTTGACTGATCTCTAGAACGTGTTCCCACTAACATAATATTCCTAAAATAAAATATCAAAATGCAGTATGCAGTAAGTGGAGTATGTGGATTAAGGCAAGAAAGTTATCCAGCTTTCCTAAACACCATACTGAATCAATATGAACT